>NW_017674868.1:73412-82357 GCF_001879085.1 Nicotiana attenuata | reverse complement strand
GCAAACGTGGACTTTTCAGTTGATCCAATTCAAAGTTGGATTCAACTTATAACTCTTTTATTAATATTTCATATTATTTATGAGTACCAACTAGTATATATATCACATATATATTTCATTCAAGAGATATAGTTTAATTTTCTATTCCGAATAGAAAACTTCAATTTGTTCACAATATTAATTATAGCCTCTGTGCTAGCAAAGAATAAAACAATATTTCATTTGGACTAATAATTTATTTATTTGACTAATTTAATTATCAAATAACAAAATAATTAATCCTGTAACAAAGATCAGAACACTCGTTAGTGTGCGACCCCATAGGTTCAATACTAAACCGGTAGCAAATTGATCACATCAATATACTAATCAAGGATGGCGTCTAGCAACACTCCTTAACGACCGGATAGCATGAAGTATACAATTTACTCTCAAGAACCAGTAGAAGAATAATGTAGTAATTCCTTCTGTCCTTATAGCTCTGGATCACCCTAGGATATGGTTCAACTGTCAAATCCTAATAGGCGACCAACTATGTGTCCATGTCAAATATAATCGACCATTGAATGACCTAAGAAACTCATTTCTTCTTTCATTCAATTGCCCTGGCCAAGGTCTTAATTTGGTCGTTTATAATTCATGACAACATGGAGCTTAAACTCATTACCAAGAGTTGACAGATTCCATCTTGAACAATCACTAATTCTACAAGTATTCAATCGTACCCAATATCCTTTCAACTATCGCCCTAGGGCCATAGGTGTCTGGTATCAAAGCAAAATAAATAACTTGTCAATTACTATGACGATCTCAGGTCAAAGGAAACTGTTACATCACATTCTTCAAGAGAATATCCTTGACAGTTTATGGTAATTCTAACCATTAGGAATTATCCAATGAGTCGGCTCAATGATCATATCTCTATATGCATCATCTATCTATGTGATTTAGTTAATGAGATCAACTAATCTTTATCCCATAAAGACGACCACATAAATATTGATCTAACGGATTACTAATGTCCAGATTAATAATCCTACGATCAAGAACAAATTCAGATTAAATTGTAAGAGACTTTGCTCTCATTATCATGATCCCTATCACGATGACAAATCTCAAAATTTAATCAAGGACCTTATCATATTAATCAAGCTATTAATAATAATGATAAGAATATCAAATGCCATATATATTATATCAAATGACGTTCACAAAAATATGTTCAAATCATCAAATATGATATTGGATCTAGGGCATATCTACTATATCCCTAACATATTCCATGGTAGATTTCTTCAAGTGGTGGAGCTAGATCAATATGTATTGAATGAGGCTTCGCCATTTGAAGGTTGTGTCAATGTTAAAACCCTAAAACTCATTGCTGTCTATTTAGACAGTGAAACCCTAAAAGGCATTGTTCATAATTGTTCTTCATTGGAGAATTTGAGTCTTATTTGTCGTTGTACCAAGCTTAATATTGACATTCAACACAACAAACTCAATATAGTAGAGATTAAAGATGTTGATATAATAATGAAGTTTACTTCAGTATCTGAAGGTCTGACTGGGGTCTTATGGAGAATTCTGGATGTTGGAAATTGGGTTCTAAAGTTTACAGTCTAAGGTTGAAGAGGTGATTTTCATTTATGTTGTGTGGCCAGGCCTATATAGAGTAGGGTGACTTGGGATCACCCCCGGGTATATGCTTGGTAAGGTGGAACAACGATTTGAAGGTTTAGGAACAACTCTTGGCACGTTCGAGGATGAACATGTGTTTAAGTGGGGGAGAATGTAGCGACCCGACTAGTCGTTTTGAGCATTTACATCCCGTTCAACTATTTGAAGTCTTGAGTAGCTTCATATGATGTATTATGACCATTGTGTATTGTCGGCTTTGGTTTTCAACTGTTTCAGGATTAGTTCGGAAGAATGAATTTCATGTTAGAAGCTTAAATGAAAAGAGTTGACCGTAGTTTGACTTTTGAGCAAATGACTCCAGAATGGAGTTTTGATGGTTTCAATAGCTTCGTATGGTGATTTCAGACTTAGGCATATGTCCGGATTCTGATATCGAAGTCTGTAGGCAATTCGGCGCATTTTGGCGAAAGATGAAAAATAGAAGATTTTCAGAAAAGTTTGATCGGGAGTTGACTTTATTGGTATCAGGGTCAGAATTCGATTCCGAAAATTGAAAACAGCTCCATTATGTTATTTATGACTCGTGTGCAAAATTTGAAAGTCATTCCGGATTGATTTCAGCATAAGATATAGAATTTAGAAATTTGAGAAATTTATAAGTTTGATTCGAGGTACAATTTGTGATTTCGATGCTTTTTGATGTAATTTGAGACCTCGAGTAAGTCTGTATTATGTCATGGGACTTGTTGGTATATTCGAACGAGGTCCCAAGGGGCAGGTAAGTTTCGGACGAGGTTCGGATCGATTTGAAATTTTTGGAAGTTGCTAGAAATTTTTGGGTTCCTGGCGCATCGCTTCTGCGGAAGCTTGGTCGCAGAAGTGACTCTGGAGAAGCGAGCAGCCTATCGCAGAAGGGAAATGGGCACTGCGAACAAACGCTGGGCAAAAGCTTTAAGTTCGGGGGTTCGCCATTTTTACCCATTTTCGGATTTTGGAACTCGGTTTGGGCGACCTTGGAGAGGAATTTCACCACACAACATGGGGTAAGCATTCTTGACTCACTTTTGATTATATTTAATGATTTAATCTTCATTTTTGGCGTATGATTATTGAATTTTCAAGAGAAATCGAAGGAAATTTCCATAATTCTACAAAATGAATTTTCGAGTTTTGAATACCGAGTCGGAGTCGGTTTTGAATAAAATTACTATGGTTGGACTCGTAATTGAATGGGTTATCGAATTTTGTGAGTTTCGTCGGATTTCGAGATGTGGACCCCATTGTCGACTTTTTGAGCGGAGTTGGGAATTTTCATAAATTGTTAAATTGTAAGCATTGGAGTATATTTTGATTAATTTGCACATTGTTTGACTAGTTTTGAATCGCTTGGCTTGGAATTGAGGACATAGGAAGGCATTCGGAGGATGATACGCACATATGGAATTTCCGGAGTATTGATTAGCTTGCTCTGCATTGGAGTCGGCTTGTTCGAGGTAAATAACACTTCTAAAACTTGGAGTTGAGGGTATGAACCCTGATTATACATGTTATGTGATTCGTTTGGAGGTGACGCACATGCTAGATGACGGGCGTGGGGGCGTTCACCGTAGAAATTGCGACTTAATTGATTCCGTGGAGCTGTAAAGTCAAATGACTTGTTATTGTTCTATGTATTTGCTATGTGTTAGAGAAACTGAATCGTGACTCATGTTAGAAATCATGCTTAGGCATAGCTGATATTATTGGTACCCACTGAGGTCATTTATGCTGTTGAAATATATATTAATTGAAATTTCGTACTTAGTCATATTTCATTCATTTCACATCATATCTCAGTCTCTGTTGCTATTTACTGATATATCATATCATCATATTTGGGCTAATTTTCATGACATTGTGAGCCCGAGAGACTAGAGAGATTGATGACTGAGTGAGGCCGAGGGCCTAATTGTGAGGATAATTATGGGATCGGGCTGCACGTCGTAGCAGGCCATATTAGCTTTATATATATTTTATTATTAGGGGATCGGACAGTACGTTGCAGTAGGCCAGATTGGCTTATTATAGCACGTGGGTTGTCCGTGCAGCACGTGAGTTATGCGTGCGGATCCAGATATTGATACTTTAGCATGTGAGTTGTCTGTGCAACACGTGAGTTGTCTGTGCGGATCCAAATATTGAAACTTTAGCACGTGATTTATCCGTGCAGCACGTGAGTTGTCCGTGCGGATCTAGACATTGATACTATAGCACGTTAGTTGTCCATGCGGATTATAGCGCTTGGGCTGAAGGAGCCCCTCCGGAGTTTGCATCCCACACAGTGAGCGCAGTTGATATTTATGTTCGAGATGGATCTTCCCAGAACATGTAGTTGCCTTATTTATTTATATTGGGCTGTATCTGCCCTGTACCGTGCCAAGTGACTGAGTGTGCTGAATATTGAGCGTGATGAGTGAAAATACGAGATGGTGAGATTGAGTACTTTGAGGGTGTGAGTACACGAGTTCATCACTGTGCTGCATTGCATTAGACATGCATACTTGATATGTAGGCACAGAGAAGTATTTTTTCTCATGCCATCTGATAATGAAATTTCTTATCTGTTGTTAAATTTTTTGAGAAAAATCACAGGTTTCAGTCTTACTCATATTTCTTGGTGATTTCGGCAAAAGATTTGAGTTTAACTATTATACATGAAAAGAAAATGTTTATTTTTCCGGAATTATATACGATCTGAGCATTTTATTGTTGAGTTATTGCTGGTGTACTTTCATTATATTGTTATGCATTGTTGCTGGTTATTTGTGTTGTACGCTGACCTTTGTTTCAGCTCGTCACTACTTTCAACCTAAGGTTAGGTTTATTACTTATTAAGTACGTGGGGTCGTTTATACTCATACTACACTTCTGCACCTTGCGTGTCGATTTTGGATGTTGATGTTGCTGTACATGGCGGGAGCTAGCATTTAANGAAGTAGTGACGAGGCTAGACCGGACTACCACATAAACCTGTGCAGTTATATATACATATATAGCGGAATCGAAATACAGAGACAAGTAATTAATATGGGAGGGGGAGCATGCTATCGGGGAAATAACAATTTCAAGTAAAAGTCGTCCAGTAACGAAGGAAACAACACAACTCAGACATTAATAAAGAAACAGAAAGCAACAAGTGCACGGCATCACCCTTTGTGCTTTTACTCTCATCCTCACCAAGCAATGATATAATAAAGTGTGCACGGCATCACCCTTCGTGATTTTACTCTCTTTCCTCACATATAATCAATAGAATCGGCACGAAATGGTACATCGTGCGGCACGGCACTATTAATTGAATCGGATTGTTGTTATTTGGCTTACCTAGCGAGTGAAGTTAGGTGCCATCACGGCTAGTTGGATTTAGGGCCGTGACACATTCCAACGCAGTTCCAAAATTCAAGAAAACATTTTCTCAATCAAGAAAAGCAATGTTGTTCTTTTCAGCCTTTCTAAACCATATACTTCTCGATTTCTCAAGATCACAACAGGCATATAGAACCAAGATGAACCAGCAAAAACATAAATTCTGGTATGACAGTACAGAGATACAAAAAATAGAGTAACAGCAAAACGCCAAAACCAACATTCCAAGGCTCCAAGCAAGCAGTCCATGCATCTCCTGTGAGCATGTGATTTTTGCCCTATACAAAAGACTCCTATAAAATCCCAAGAAAATAGATTTTTTATTAATTATTTGCCATTTTAGGAATTTTTGTAGAATTTTATTAACTGTTTGCATTTTTTGTGCACGTTTAATTTTTATTTAAATCATGAAAAATATAAAAAAAATACCATGCGTTGCATTTAGGTTTTGTTTTACATTTTTAGGATTAATTGGTAATTATTTGTTTGATAACAATGAAAAAATCACAAAAAAATAGCTCATTTTACATTTTTACCTTTTAATTTTTAGGTTATTGATTTTTCTCTCTTAATTTAGGATTAAGTAACTTTTATAATTATTGTAATTAGGTAATCAGTTTAATTTTACAATTTAGATTAATTTAGGATTTTTAATTAAAGAAAAACAAAAGAAAAGGATTTTTTTTAAACAAAAAAAAAAAGAAGGGGGAAAAGAAAAGAAGGATTGGTCTTAAAATTATATTGGGCTAATCCAGGCTAAGCCCAAAATCGCCCCTTGCCCGTTTCAACCCCATACCCATACAAGCCCAATTTCACATGCCCGGTCTAGTTCCCCCACTTAACCAAACGACTCTGTTTCATCGTTCATCAATCATAACCGTTGGATCCTTGTGATCCAACGGCTCGGAACTGAGGAGTCAGTTACTATATAACTGTCCTAAAATCAGTCACCCCCCTCCCAAAACCCCTAACACCAGACCCGTTCATCTCTCTCACACCCTCCATTAAGAAACCCTAGCCGCCCTAAAAAACCTTGCCGGTTCCGCCCTCCTCCACCGTGGTCCGCCGGCCAGAAATCGCCTCACGGCGGCGGACCACCACCAATCTCCCCCAAATTTACACCCTGAAATCCCCATCCCTTCCTCATTCTAAATCCCCAATTAGTTTTCCTCAAATCCCTGCCAAGTTGTTCGAATGTTAGATCGAAATCAAGGCCAAAACCCTAATTGCTTCAAACTACACCAAATTAACACCAGACAATCACCCTCTCCTCCTATTTCCATATCTCATAACCATTCCCTTCAAACAAGCCCAGAAATTCCCGAAATTTGAATCTGAGACCTCTGAAACCCTAATTTCCCCTTCTTGATTTTGGTTAGTGTTTGGGACCTATGAACTTAAAACACCCATTAGCCGACTGTTCTTGACAAAGAACAGTCGATTAATGGATGAAACAAGTTCATATCCCCTTTTTGAAGTTTAGACAAGCCCTTAACTGCCTAAGTTGGGAAATAAGCTTAGGTAATTTCTTTTCTCTTTTCTGTTTGTTTCATCTTTTTATGCATGTTTTAGTTATGGCTGCATGATTTTAGTTTGGTAATTTTAAGATTTCTCTCTCTTTTGTTGCGGCTCTTTAGTTCTATTTGGTATTTATTTTTATTTATTAGATTAGATTAAAGCATGCTTCTAATTGCACGAGTTTAGCTTAACTAGTTTTCATTTTAATATCTACACTGTTTTTTCCACGATTTCATAGCCAGTTTCATTTTAGGTGAACAGACAAGTTATTTAAGCTGCTTGTTATTTTAATTGCTTAAGTTTACAAACTGATATAGGTTGAATTCTAGGTTTTCCTTACGATTGCATCTTTAATTTGTTTTCGTTACTGTTTAAGTGTATTAATTTCTAGGTTCAATTCTTGTTTAGGTTTAATTAGCTAAGCATTTCTGTTTATTGGTTTAGATTGCAGCCACTTGATTCTCTTAGGCATTTTGATTCAAATTTCTGATCCTTTCTAGGTTTGTTTGTGTTTGACATGATTTGAAAATCAATAGAAACCTTAGGGACCTAATTAGACTAAAAGAGTTTAGGTTAAAGATGGAATAAGCAATAACTTGAAGGGTAAAATTGGACTTTCACTTAGGCTAAAAATCAGAAGTTTCCAAGAAATAGTACAGCTGTCCTAGCTGTTAAAAAAGATGCTAAAATAGGATAAGAAGGGCAGCTGTATTGTACTATTTTTAGCTCCTAGATAAGGAATATTCCCCAAAATATACCCTCCCTAGGCAGCCTATATATATAGGCTCTTTCATTCTGATTAAGACGATCATCAGCATTACACAATCATTCATTCAACATCATTCCCTGCACAACACTTCTGAAAAATCAAATTTCTGAAAAACCTGAAAGAATACTCAAAATTTTTCTCTTTTAAAATCCCTGGGTTTCTTGTTTGCAAGATGGATTGAGTTATAATGCTGTGATACTGCTGCTCATTTGCTGTTGGTTTTTGCACTGTTAAGGCTGGTTTTCATCTAAGTTGCTGTGTGTTTGATTAGCTGTGATCTTTCAACATTGGCCATTTGACCTTTATTTGGTCTTTTCTCAGTTAGTTTCTGCGTTTAGGTATGTTTCCTGTACCTCCTGTAACCAGTTGTTTGGAATAGTTGAATGCAAATATGATGTTCTAAATGCTTTATTAGCCCATTTGTTTGTTTTAATGTACATGATTCCTTTAAATGTGTTAATGAACTACTTCACTAGTATGTTAGAGTATTTTACTTAGCCAAGTTCTTATGTGAATGAATGCAAGAAGGGTTTGAACACGGATCTCTAACTGCTAAAGTAGTCTCCCTCCTTTATTTCTAATTGCTTAACCAAAGATGCACTAGTTAATAAATCATTATGGTACACTAAAATGTGCATGTTATTTTTGTTGTTTTGGCATGAGAATGGCCAAAAAGCCAAACAATCTCAAAGCTGGAGCTTGAAGTGTCGACTTGTGAGGAACAGCTCCATAGCTGAATCCTTGCAAGTTTGCACCCTGTTTGAAGGACCTGAAGGCAGAAGAAAACCTGAAGTTGGGAGGAATTTTTTCTTTTTTTATTACTTTAAAATTTTCCTTTTAGATGTCAGTATGACGAACTGTTGAAATGATGGACTATTAGTTATTTTTTGTTAATTCAGGGACATTTACTAGAAAAGGACTGTTGAAATATTTTGATTCCAAGATTTGATTAAATTTGAACATTAGTAGGTTCATAGCATGAGATCTCCTTGTAATGAACATAGCCTATTACCTGCAAAATTTGTCTGGATGAAGCGTAAGTTGGGCCAGACTTGCAACAAGGCCCAATGTGAGAATCACTTGAGCAAGTCTGTGTAACGACCCGACCCGTTGTTACGGGAGTTACCGCCCCGTTTTCCCCGTTTTATACTTCTATGTGTTTCATTATACGTGTTTGGAGAATTTGAAGTAATTCGGATAGAGTTCGATTGGAAATGAGACAATAAGTCTCCTTATGAGAAGGTTAGTTTGGAAAAGTCAACCGAATATTGACTTATGAGTTAGAAGGCTCGGAATTGATTTCCGATGATTCGACTAGTTTCGGGGATGATTTGTGACTTAGGAGCGCAATCAGAATTGAATTTGGAGGTCCGGTGTAGAATTAGGCTTGAATTGGCTAAGGTTGGATTTTGGCGAATTCCGGATGGTAGGTGAGATTTTGATCCGAGGGTCGGAATGGAATTCCGAGAGTTTCAGTAGCTCCGTTAGGTGATTTTGGATATGCGTGCAACGTTTCAGATCATTCGGAGGTGTTTAGGTCGGGTTTTAGATCAAATGCAAGTTTCGGAAGTTTTAGTTTAACTTAGGCTTGAATCCGTGGTAATTCGATGATTTT
>NW_017674868.1:63509-71578 GCF_001879085.1 Nicotiana attenuata | reverse complement strand
TGGTTACAACCCATATTCACATACGTTAGTTCATGCCATAAGGTCGTCGACGTAAATCCATGAAGAGATTATCTTTAAGATGATAAGAGATTAATCATATTGGTCTTAAATGATACAAAGGTGTATAAGGGTGGTTAACAAGTATTAGAAGTTAAAAGAATCAAGGATGTTGTCAGCCGTATTTTTGGGTAAACCTAGGGGTGCTTAATACTCTCAAGAGGTCATATTTTAAGGTATATGAATTATAAAATATCCGTATCATAGTCTTGAAGTCAAACGAGTTATGAAACAAAAGTCGACAAGAGTTGTTGCAACTTAAGTTCATAGTTTTACTTAAACTTTAGTCCAAATGTTATTAAGCTTTTCTCCCAATATACTTGGAATTACGGGGTGATCTACCCACCAAATTGAATATCTATGAGTCTAGTTTCCAACTCATTAAACCTTTTATCAATACAACATTGGAGTAGAGAGATATAGATATTTTTGCGAGACTGCACAAGCTGCTAGGTGACAAGTAGGTGGGTCACCTACTTGGTTAAATGATAGCCCAAAAAGAGGCAATTTCGGGTCAGACAAAGAGCCCATTAAAAGGCTTATCTCCTGCAATATATCCCTCATTATATTTCACAAATAACCAGACCTAAACCCCTGCAAACTTCCTCCCAAAAATTATCCACAAACCCTAATTGATTTTTCCTCTCTTTCAAGTTCAAATTGGGGGTAAACCCTAGAGTTTGAAGAACCAAGATAAGGGCTGAGTTATCCAACAAGTAAGGTGAGTTTACTGCTATCTTTCATACATTTATTCTGCTGTGAATTCATGGTAATTCGTTCTATACATGTAAGAACTCACGGGACGGTGATCGGAAGCCGTGAGTTCGAGTTATTCACTTGTAGCGGACTGTTTTGTGGTCTGTTTTGTGTTGCTGTTGGGCTGCGTGTTTTACTACTGTTTTGTGGAGTTTTGGAGGAGGAAGGGTGTGGAGAAACACCATATAGATGTAGGGTTGTGGGCTGGTAGTTCTTCGTAACATTTCCGGGTCGTTTGACACGACTACGGTGGCCGTCGTATGTATGAAGTGATTAGGTTGTGCGTGGACTGTTTTGGGAGGCTCAATATGATTATTATTGATGTTGTTTAGGCTGTTTGGTGATTGTTTGGAATTGTGTGAAGTCATATATATAGGGGAAGTGCTGTCCGTTTCATCGTAAAATAGGTTGTGGTCGATACATAATAGTTATGACGCTTGAATGGTAACTATAGTATCGTTTCTCTTATTGTAGACTAAGAAGTCATGAAAATTGCATAGCTTGAGATTGGGGCAGTACATACAAGGTATGTGAGGCTATTCCTTTCCTTCTTTTTCAAGACTCCGATCGTACATAATGTAATGAACGAGCTTCCAAAGATACTCTACTCTTAGAAGTTAGCAGTACTTACATTGTTTCCCCTCTTATGGAACGATTGATGTGGATGTTGCTTCTCTTATTCTTATGTTATCAATGTTGTTGGTAGTTCCTGATTCTTATAAGGTTTATAGTGAAGAGTTAGTCCTAATAACGTGTATAGAGGATACCGACCTTACGTCACTCCGAAAGGTTTAGAACGTGTTTCCATGAGTCGAGCATGCATTATATATATGTATCTATTTTACTCTACCGAGCCGCGGTATAGTCGGCCGGGTATGGCACCTATTGTGCAACCACTGATCAGTTGGGTTTTACCGAGCTCCACGTGGCCGGGTACGATTCTACCGAGCCTTATGATGGCCGGGTACGTTTTTACCGAGCCTATTACGGTCGGGTACGATATGATGACGATGATGCCCACAGAGGCGTATGTTTTAAAAGTTTATGTATATATGCATATGTATCACGCATTTCATGTCAGTAGCCCTCAGAGGTACCCAGATGTTATAGGTTGTTTATTCTCTATCCCTGCTTACATTACTGTTCGTACTTATGGTTCCCTGACTTACATACTCATTACTTTATTCGTACTAATGCCCTTTTATTTGTGGATGCTGCATGTCGTGCTGCAGGTCCTGATAGACAGGCAGGCGCAGCTCCCCCACAATAGTAGGCTGTCCAATTCAGCGGTGATTGGCGAGATCCCTTCTTCGGACTTGCCGTGGTCTTGGTATGCATTTTTGTTATAGACATTATGGGTATGTCGGGGCCCTGTTCCGGCTATGTTGCAACACTTATGTTCCTTTAGAGACTCATAGACAAGTGTCGACTCATGTATAGTTTGGTAGGCCTTGTCGGCTGGTTTTTGTTGTATAGTCTCTCATAGGAGCGTGGTAGCTCGTACCTTATATATAGTTTCTTGATTGTCTAGTCATCCCATGTTATGTATGTTCATGCCATCATATTTTATTGTTGGTTGTCCACGACCCATGTCTACCATTTATATTGATCTCGTCAGCCCTAAAAGATAATAAAGAAGGTTAGATAAAATGTATGTTGGTGCTCGGTAAGTATGGCCGGGTGCTAGTCATGGCCCTCCAGTTTGGGTCGTGACAGTATCGATTTGAGAAGGAATACAACAGCTTATGGGCCTAAGGGCAATGTGGTTTTATGTTAGGATGTCTTGTAGTGAGCTTTGGGTAAGGATTGTGGTATTCCGACAAGGAGGAGAATTCAGAAGAAACTCAAAGGAAATAATAAAACTTAGTAGTAGGATGGAACAATATGATAATGGTATGCTCGGTTCTTTTGGTTCTTATGACGAGGTCAGGATTTATGGGTGCTTCGTGGCAATACTGTTGAATTTGGTGACCTGTGTGGCTTGGTCGAGTTAGAGGAATTCAGTTCTGATAGCTTGGTTATGTTCATATGGATTTCAAGTGTTCTTGATGGTTCCTACTATGGTTTGAGCCGGATATTATCCGGTGTGAGGAACATGTTTTGTATTGTAATTTCCTCTTGGATAGGAACAAATGGAAGGTTTCTAACTAACCGGGTATGTAAGTTGCTGGTGACTCAGAGTTGATAATGAAATTCTCGTTCTTTTCACATGATGGCATGATAGACGTGGTGTGTTGTGCGGGATTAAGGTTTACATGTACAAGGTGGCAGTTCAGTCTTAATGCAAGGTCACGAATTTTGGACAGCATGGCTAGTTTCATATATTTAGATGAATGTCTGCTCAGTAATTCCTGAGAAGGGCGCGCACTTCAGAAGGTGCATTGTTTTGACATACAGATGTTCATTGGTATTGCGGTACTCACCTGGTTGATAGACTGTTGATAATCAAATGATTGCTATGTGGCACAGAAGAATTATGGAAGTATTCCTAGTGGGCTGATCGTGCATGAAGGATGTGTTAGTCATTCGAGTGCTCGAGTTATGATCAATTATGGTGGTTCATGTGTTTTATGAATTTAGGGACTGGGAGTTCTCATAAGCAAATTGTTTTGGGGCCGCGGACTATGAAGATGTGGCCAGGTTAACTAGATAATAGTACGTGTTATGGTTAAGTCATTAAGGACTTTTAGAGGACTAATTATCCATGCTTGGATTGCGATTAGGCTATAATAAGACTAGAATCACTGTTAAGCTTTAAGCTATGATGCTTCTCATATATGTAACATTGTGTGATCTATTTGAGCCGTGTTTGAGGCTACAGGGTTAAAATCCCTGAACGAACTTGATAAATGCCTTAGTGATGAAAGATTTCCGATTTGAGCTACGATAGCACGCTTTGTACATGCCTACACTTTAGCATGTCATTTATACTTGTTTAAATGCTCCCATATGATATGTTTGGACTGGAGGCTTGGGACTATACCGGGTGGATTATGTTATTGGCACGTGAGTTGTCCGTGTAGGTCCATATATTGATATCATTGACACATGAGTTTTCCATGTTGCACGTGAGTTGTCCGTGCAGTGTGTGGGAATTGCATTTCTTTGATAATTTATTTGATTTCATTGTTTTCCTTCCTCTACATGTAATGATATTATTTGAGCAGAGTATTTGAGAAATTTTGTGCACATGCATACACAGATGTTCTTCTGCCGGAATTTGAGGAGTTGGTTTAAATATTGTTCTGTGCCGTCTTTAAAAAGTCAGGATTTCACCAGAATAGCTAGAATAGTTGTGTTTGGTGATATAAGGTCATTGGACCTAGAATGGATACTATCAGGTTTGATTAGAGCGTGTTGGAAGAATAATTTAGAATTTGGCTTAAATAACTGGCTATGGTACTTGTTGGTTTGATTAGCGGTTATGAGGTTCCGCGTGTTTCTTTCATTATCGGCAATATACAAAGGTTTTCGGACGAGGTTTTGTTTGATATGGGGTTTAATACTAGTACCGGGTTGGTTTTGAGTAGTCACTATGATCGGGAATGGTGTTGCGAGTATGCGAATTGTGTAGTAGGTTATGTGATTATATCTGGGGTTATGGTTAATGCTTAATATAGCTTATTTAGACTTATACAGTGTGTAGATACGAGATATGGGTCTTATGGAGAATTCTGGATGTTGGAAATTGGGTTCTAAAGTTTACAGTCTAAGGTTGAAGAGGTGATTTTCATTTATGTTGTGTGGCCAGGCCTATATAGAGTAGGGTGACTTGGGATCACCCCCGGGTATATGCTTGGTAAGGTGGAACAACGATTTGAAGGTTTAGGAACAACTCTTGGCACGTTCGAGGATGAACATGTGTTTAAGTGGGGGAGAATGTAGCGACCCGACTAGTCGTTTTGAGCATTTACATCCCGTTCAACTATTTGAAGTCTTGAGTAGCTTCATATGATGTATTATGACCATTGTGTATTGTCGGCTTTGGTTTTCAACTGTTTCAGGATTAGTTCGGAAGAATGAATTTCATGTTAGAAGCTTAAATGAAAAGAGTTGACCGTAGTTTGACTTTTGAGCAAATGACTCCAGAATGGAGTTTTGATGGTTTCAATAGCTTCGTATGGTGATTTCAGACTTAGGCATATGTCCGGATTCTGATATCGAAGTCTGTAGGACAATTCGGCGCATTTTGGCGAAAGATGAAAAATAGAAGATTTTCAGAAAAGTTTGATCGGGAGTTGACTTTATTGGTATCAGGGTCAGAATTCGATTCCGAAAATTGAAACAGCTCCATTATGTTATTTATGACTCGTGTGCAAAATTTGAAGTCATTCCGGATTGATTTCAGCATAAGATATAGAATTTAGAAATTTGAGAAATTTATAAGTTTGATTCGAGGTACAATTTGTGATTTCGATGCTTTTTGATGTAATTTGAGACCTCGAGTAAGTCTGTATTATGTCATGGGACTTGTTGGTATATTCGAACGAGGTCCCAAGGGGCAGGTAAGTTTCGGACGAGGTTCGGATCGATTTGAAATTTTTGGAAGTTGCTAGAAATTTTTGGGTTCCTGGCGCATCGCTTCTGCGGAAGCTTGGTCGCAGAAGTGACTCTGGAGAAGCGAGCAGCCTATCGCAGAAGGGAAATGGGCACTGCGAACAAACGCTGGGCAAAAGCTTTAAGTTCGGGGGTTCGCCATTTTTACCCATTTTCGGATTTTGGAACTCGGTTTGGGCGACCTTGGAGAGGAATTTCACCACACAACATGGGGTAAGCATTCTTGACTCACTTTTGATTATATTTAATGATTTAATCTTCATTTTTGGCGTATGATTATTGAATTTTCAAGAGAAATCGAAGGAAATTTCCATAATTCTACAAAATGAATTTTCGAGTTTTGAATACCGAGTCGGAGTCGGTTTTGAATAAAATTACTATGGTTGGACTCGTAATTGAATGGGTTATCGAATTTTGTGAGTTTCGTCGGATTTCGAGATGTGGACCCCATTGTCGACTTTTTGAGCGGAGTTGGGAATTTTCATAAATTGTTAAATTGTAAGCATTGGAGTATATTTTGATTAATTTGCACATTGTTTGACTAGTTTTGAATCGCTTGGCTTGGAATTGAGGACATAGGAAGGCATTCGGAGGATGATACGCACATATGGAATTTCCGGAGTATTGATTAGCTTGCTCTGCATTGGAGTCGGCTTGTTCGAGGTAAATAACACTTCTAAAACTTGGAGTTGAGGGTATGAACCCTGATTATACATGTTATGTGATTCGTTTGGAGGTGACGCACATGCTAGATGACGGGCGTGGGGGCGTTCACCGTAGAAATTGCGACTTAATTGATTCCGTGGAGCTGTAAAGTCAAATGACTTGTTATTGTTCTATGTATTTGCTATGTGTTAGAGAAACTGAATCGTGACTCATGTTAGAAATCATGCTTAGGCATAGCTGATATTATTGGTACCCACTGAGGTCATTTATGCTGTTGAAATATATATTAATTGAAATTTCGTACTTAGTCATATTTCATTCATTTCACATCATATCTCAGTCTCTGTTGCTATTTACTGATATATCATATCATCATATTTGGGCTAATTTTCATGACATTGTGAGCCCGAGAGACTAGAGAGATTGATGACTGAGTGAGGCCGAGGGCCTAATTGTGAGGATAATTATGGGATCGGGCTGCACGTCGTAGCAGGCCATATTAGCTTTATATATATTTTATTATTAGGGGATCGGACAGTACGTTGCAGTAGGCCAGATTGGCTTATTATAGCACGTGGGTTGTCCGTGCAGCACGTGAGTTATGCGTGCGGATCCAGATATTGATACTTTAGCATGTGAGTTGTCTGTGCAACACGTGAGTTGTCTGTGCGGATCCAAATATTGAAACTTTAGCACGTGATTTATCCGTGCAGCACGTGAGTTGTCCGTGCGGATCTAGACATTGATACTATAGCACGTTAGTTGTCCATGCGGATTATAGCGCTTGGGCTGAAGGAGCCCCTCCGGAGTTTGCATCCCACACAGTGAGCGCAGTTGATATTTATGTTCGAGATGGATCTTCCCAGAACATGTAGTTGCCTTATTTATTTATATTGGGCTGTATCTGCCCTGTACCGTGCCAAGTGACTGAGTGTGCTGAATATTGAGCGTGATGAGTGAAAATACGAGATGGTGAGATTGAGTACTTTGAGGGTGTGAGTACACGAGTTCATCACTGTGCTGCATTGCATTAGACATGCATACTTGATATGTAGGCACAGAGAAGTATTTTTTCTCATGCCATCTGATAATGAAATTTCTTATCTGTTGTTAAATTTTTTGAGAAAAATCACAGGTTTCAGTCTTACTCATATTTCTTGGTGATTTCGGCAAAAGATTTGAGTTTAACTATTATACATGAAAAGAAAATGTTTATTTTTCCGGAATTATATACGATCTGAGCATTTTATTGTTGAGTTATTGCTGGTGTACTTTCATTATATTGTTATGCATTGTTGCTGGTTATTTGTGTTGTACGCTGACCTTTGTTTCAGCTCGTCACTACTTTCAACCTAAGGTTAGGTTTATTACTTATTAAGTACGTGGGGTCGTTTATACTCATACTACACTTCTGCACCTTGCGTGTCGATTTTGGATGTTGATGTTGCTGTACATGGCGGGAGCTAGCATTTAAGATATATATGCGTTCCGGTCATAGCTGCCTCTTGATCTTGGTAGCTTTAGATTTAAAAAAAATTCATGTATTTTCAAACAGATGATGTATTTTATTAATCTTAGAAGCTCATGATTTGTACTACCAGTCCTTGGGGAGTGTATTAGAGTTAGTTAAATATTAATTGAATCGGATTGTTGTTATTTGGCTTACCTAGCGAGTGAAGTTAGGTGCCATCACGGCTAGTTGGATTTAGGGCCGTGACACATTCCAACGCAGTTCCAAAATTCAAGAAAACATTTTCTCAATCAAGAAAAGCAATGTTGTTCTTTTCAGCCTTTCTAAACCATATACTTCTCGATTTCTCAAGATCACAACAGGCATATAGAACCAAGATGAACCAGCAAAAACATAAATTCTGGTATGACAGTACAGAGATACAAAAAATAGAGTAACAGCAAAACGCCAAAACCAACATTCCAAGGCTCCAAGCAAGCAGTCCATGCATCTCCTGTGAGCATGTGATTTTTGCCCTATACAAAAGACTCCTATAAAATCCCAAGAAAACTAGATTTTTTTA
>NW_017674868.1:25452-63443 GCF_001879085.1 Nicotiana attenuata | reverse complement strand
CGGGTATTCCGAGGATCGAGTGGCGAGGCGTGACTGACTATGTACCCGACAGGGTGATTTCCTTCCTAAAAGCCCAACGGATGGTTGGGAAGGGTTGTTTGTCGTACTTGGATTTCGTTAGAGATGTTGAAGTTGAGACTCCTAGTCTTGATTCGGTACCTGTTGTGAGGGAATTCCCTGATGTGTTTCCACCGGACCTACCGGGCATGCCGCCGGACAGGGACATTGATTTCGGTATTGATCTAGTGCCGGGCACTCAGCCCATCTCTATCCCTCCCTATCGTATGGCACCAGCGGAGTTAAAAGAGTTGAAGGAACAGCTTCAGGAACTCCTAGATAAGGGGTTCATTCGCCCGAGTGTGTCACCTTGGGGTGCACCAGTGTTATTTGTAAAGAAGAAGGATGGCACAATGAGAATGTGCATTGATTACAGACAGCTGAACAAGGTGACAGTGAAGAACAAGTACCCACTACCCCGTATTGAGGATTTGTTTGATCAGCTTCAGGGAGCAAGGGTATTCTCTAAGGTTGACCTCCAATCGGGCTATCACCAGCTGAAGATTAGGGATTCAGACATTATGAAAACGGCTTTCAGGACGAGATATGGGCACTACGAATTTCTAGTGATGTCCTTCGGGCTGACTAATGCCCCAGCCGCATTCATGCACTTGATGAACAGTGTATTTCAGCCGTATCTGGATTCTTTTGTGATCGTGTTTATTGATGATATTCTGGTGTACTCGCGTAGCTAGGAGGAGCACGCGCAGCACCTGAGGGTGGTATTACAGAGATTGAGAGAAGAGAAGCTTTATGCGAAGTTCTCTAAGTGTGAGTTCTGGCTTAGTACTGTGACTTTTCTGGGACACGTGGTGTCCAGTGATGGTATTCAGGTTGACCCAAAGAAGATCGAGGCGGTGCAGAGTTGGCCCAGACCGTCCTCAGCTACTGACATCCGGAGTTTCCTCGGTTTGGCGGGGTATTACCGCAGGTTCGTTCAGGGCTTTTCATCTATTGCTTCGCCTTTGACGAAGTTGACGCAGAAGAATGCTCCATTTGTGTGGTCGGATGAATGCGAGGAGAGCTTCCAGAAGCTCAAGTCGGCCTTGACCACAGCTCCGGTACTAGTATTGCCATAAGCTTCAGGTTCTTACACGGTGTATTGTGATGCTTCGAGAGTTGGGATCGGTTGTGTATTGATGCAGGAGGGTAGAGTTATTCCGTATGCTTCTCGTCAGTTAAAGCCCCATGAAAAGAACTACCCTGTTCATGACTTAGAGTTGGCTGCTATCATTCATGCCTTGAAGATTTGGAGGCATTATCTATATGGCGTATCTTGTGAGGTATATATGGACCATCGCAGTCTTCAGCACTTGTTTAAGCAGAAGGATCTTAATTTGAGACAGCGGAGATGGCTTGAGTTACTCAAGGATTATGATATTACCATCCTGTATCATCCCGGGAAGGCCAATGTAGTAGCCGATGCTTTAAGCCGGAAGTCCATTAGTATGGGTAGTTTGGCGTACATTCCAGTTGGGGAGAGGCCCCTTGCAGTTGATGTTCAGGCTTTGGCCAATCAGAAGGTGAGGTTAGATATTTCCGAGCCCAGTCGGGTGTTGGCTTGTATGGTTTCCCGATCTTCTTTGTACGATCGCATCAGAGAGCGCCAGTATGATGACCCGCATTTGCTTGTCCTGAAGGACAGGGTCCAGCACGATGATGCCAGAGATGTGACCATTGGAGATGATGGTGTGTTGCGGATGCAGGGCCGAATTTGCGTGCCCAATGTGGATGGGCTCCGGGAGTTGATATTAGAGGAGGCCCACAGCTCGCGGTATTCGATTCATCCGGGTGCCGCAAAGATGTACCAGGATTTGAAACAGCATTACTGGTGGAGAAGGATGAAAAAGGATATTGTGAATTATGTGGCTCGATGTCTCAACTGTCAGCAGGTCAATTATGAACACTAGAGACCCGGCGATGTACTCCAGCGGATGGATATTCCGGAGTGGAAATGGGAGAATATTACTATGGATTTTGTGAGTGGTCTTCCTCGTACCTCGAAGAAGTTTGATTCGATTTGGGTGATTGTGGATAGGCTGACCAAGTCCGCACACTTCATTCCTGTATGCACTACCTATTCTTCGGAGCGGCTAGCAGAGATCTTCATCCGAGAGATTGTGCGGTTGCATGGGGTCCCAGTTTCTATTATATCAGATAGAGGTACCCAGTTTACTTCTCAGTTCTGGAGGACTTTTCAGCGAGAGTTGGGTTCACAGGTAGAGTTGAGCACGGCATTTCATCCTCAGACGGACGGACAGTCCGAGCGTACTATCCAGATATTGGAGGACACATTGCGTGCCTGTGTTATTGATTTTGGAGGTTCTTGGGCTGAATTCTTGCCATTTGCAGAGTTTGCTTATAACAACAGCTATCAATCCAGCATTCAGATGGCGCCGTATGAAGCCTTATATGGGAGACGGTATAGATCTCCGGTTGGTTGGTTTGAGCCCGGCGAGGCCAGATTATTGGGGACAGAGTTAGTGCAGGATGCCTTAGAGAAGGTAAAAGTGATCCAGGAGAGACTTCGTACAGCTCAGTCGCGCCAGAAGAGCTATGCGGACCGGAAGGTTCGAGATGTATCTTATGCAGTGGGCGAGAAGGTCTTGTTGAAGGTTTCGCCTATGAAAGGCGTTATGAGGTTTGGAAAGAAAGGGAAGCTGAGTCCAAGGTTCATTGGGCCTTTTGAGATACTTAGGAGGATTGGGGAGGTGGCCTATATGCTTGCTTTGCCACCTAGCTTGTCGGGAGTTCATCCGGTATTCCATGTTTCTATGCTCCGGAAGTATGTTGGGGACCCGTCTCATGTATTAGACTTCAGCACGATCCAGTTGGATGAGAACTTGACCTACGATGTGGAGCCGGTGGCTATTTTGGGTCGTCAGGTTCGAAAGTTGAGATCTAAGGACATAGCTTCGGTGAAGGTACAGTGGAGAGGTCGACCCGTGGAGGAAGCCACTTGGGAGACCGAGCAGGAGATGCGGAGCAGATATCCTCACTTGTTTGAGACTCCAGGTATGTTTCTTGACCCGCTTAAGTTGGGGAGGATGTAACGACCCGACCCGTCGTTACGGGAGTTACCGCCCCGTTTTCCCCGTTTTATGCTTCTATGTGTTTCATTATATGTGTTTGGAGAATTTGAAGTAATTCGGATAGAGTTCGGTTGGAAATGAGACAATAAGTCTCCTTATGAGAAGGTTAGTTTGGAAAAGTCAACCGAATGTTGACTTATGAGTTAGAAGGCTCAGAATTGATTTCCGATGATTCGACTAGTTTCGGGGGATGATTTGTGACTTAGGAGCGCAATCGGAATTATATT
The DNA here is from genome assembly GCF_001879085.1 of Nicotiana attenuata. Taxonomy (NCBI): domain Eukaryota; kingdom Viridiplantae; phylum Streptophyta; class Magnoliopsida; order Solanales; family Solanaceae; genus Nicotiana; species Nicotiana attenuata. The sequence goes on along the minus strand of NW_017674868.1, from coordinate 60,067 downwards.
TGGAGGTCCGGTGTAGAATTAGGCTTGAATTGGCTAAGGTTGGATTTTGGCGAATTCCGGATGGTAGGTGAGATTTTGATCTGAGGGTCGGAATGGAATTCCGAGAGTTTCAGTAGCTCCGTTAGGTGATTTTGGATATGCGTGCAACGTTTCAGATCATTCGGAGGTGTTTAGGTCGGGTTTTAGATCAAATGCAAGTTTCGGAAGTTTTAGTTTAACTTAGGCTTGAATCCGTGGTAATTCGATGATTTTGGTGTGATTTTCGGAATTTTTCGAGAAGTGGGCCCGGGGCTCGGGTTTTACCAACTTCGTGAATTTTAGTACTTTTCGAGTATTTTTGTTTGGTTTATGTTTCTTTAACCCATATTTATGTATTCGTTGTGATTTTTACTAGATTCGACGCGCGAGGAGGTCGATACGAAAGGAAAAGGCATTGCGGACCATTCTACGGCCGGTTAGAGGTGAGTAGTTGGTGTATATGATGGCCTGAGGGTTTGAAACCCCGGCTTATCACATTGTGACGCTATTGTAGGGCGTGACTCGCACCCCATGGCAGGTGCGGGATTGGTTATGACTGGGGATTGAGACTTAGTCCATCCCGAACGAGAATATTTCTATATTGGCGACTGATACGCACCCTGTATTGAATATATCTGGGCTTATTGCCGTGTTTGGGGCCTTGTGCCGATCTGTAGCATCCTTAGAGGATGAATGTCATTGTGATAGCATGCTTTGTATGATCATTGATCTTAGTCCTGTGTTTAATCACTGTTATAAAATGCTAAGTCACTTTTCCTGAAGTTAAATATCTAAAGTATATTCTTCTTAATAAATTGGAAATTTGGAAAAATTAATTGAATCTGTTACGTGACTCATATGCATATTGTGGACTGAGTATGGATCGGGCTGCACGCCGCAGCGAATGATATGATTATATTGCGCTTGGGCTGAAGGAGCCCCTCCGGAGTCTGTACATACCCCCAGTGAGCGCCGTCGACGTTAAATGGATCGGGCTGTACGCCACAGCGTGTTCATGTGCATTGCATTGCATCATTACATTTTTACTTGACTGTTATATTTGAAGTTGCTTTGCTGTTGGTTCGTAGTAAGGTGTAGGACTGTTAGTTTTAGCTTTGCTTTGTGGCATTTCGTGGATTTCTTATCTTCAGACATTTTATATGCTTATTACTCACTGAGTCGGTAGTACTCACCCCTACTCCCTGCACCTTGTGTGCAGATTCAGGTACACCGGAGGCTTAGCTGAGCAGTCTTTGTTTCCCAGAGCTTATCAGAGTTGTTGAGGTAGCTGCTTGACGTTCGCAGGACCTGACTACTCTTCCTATTTCAGTTTTATTTATATATACATTTCCAGACTTGAGTATTTTCGTTCAGATATTGTTATTCAGATTGTTTTAGAGGCTCTAGACTCGTGACCCCAGATCTTTTGGGAGTGTTTTTATCAGACTTCGTATTTCTCAGTATTATTCTTCGATAAATATTGGATTATTGTTCTAAAACTATTATATTCTCTTTAGATTGTCGGTAGTTGAGGTTTACGGTTGATTTGGTAACGACTGTGGTCAGGCTTGCCTAGCAATTTTGTTGGGCGCCATCACGACCGGATTTGGGGTCGTGACAGTCTGGGTGTAGGAGAGTAAGCCTGGGCAGTAAACCCAATAATATGATCCTTAGTTTCAAAATTCTCCTATTTGCAAATTCAGCATAAATGCATGTCTTACGAATCCTGTCGGTATATTTAATGGTATTGTTTCAATTCTGGTAATAAAAAATGATGAGAATTATAGCTTTTGGCAAAAAAAAAAACATGTTTTGTGTAAGATTTGGGTTGAAATATAGAGGCAGATAGGCCCAGATAGTAAATCTTCGCAACTGGGCCCGACTAATACAAGCCCAATATGGGACAGACCTGGTTAAAAAGTCGGATTGTGCAAGGGCCTTTGAGGTTCCTTTCTACTGGGCCAAATCGTGAGCCCAAATACAGCTTTCAAAGCTGAATTATTCAACGTGGTGAGCCATTGCTGGCCCAAAACAACTGTCCAAGATTAATTCAAAATCCTAGCCTTAAGTTAAGGAAATTCTTAGTTGGAACATCAATTAGGATCCTTAGCCTTATTTAAATAAAAGTGCAACTCTTTTGTTAAAATAGGCTGAGGTGTGCCTTGCCAAACAAAAACTATAACTCATGGCCCTCATAAAATTAGATCAAGAGTTAACCCTTGTAGAAAAGGTTTGAGGCGTGCCATCAATTAAATCATCCATGGCCCTCACAAATATTGCTATTAAAAATCCAACCTTCGTAGTTTGCTTTAGGCGCGTTATTGAATAATTCATCATAGCTACGGGTACGGTTCCCGTGACGTAGTTGTGATTTTTAATTATTAAAATCCGGGTGTACATTTCATGTGACCCAATTTCAATCTTCAACAATGTTAAATAAAGCGTGTTGCGAACCACGGGTGCATTTCATGTAGCGTGGTTTATGACACGTTTTAAATAGCATTGAATCTTTCTAAAAATAATTAAAAGCGGTTATAGAAGGTTAAAAGCACAATAGCTTAAAACATGTAGTAAATCAGATAATAGGCCAATCTCAACAGTTTAAGCGACCGTGCTCGAACCACGGAACTCGGGAATGCCTAACACCTTCTCCCGGGTTAATAAAATTCCTTACTTAGAATTTCTAGTTCGCAGACTTATAAAGTAAAGTCGAAATTTCCTCGATTTGGGATTTAAAAATAAACCGGTGACTTGGAACACCAAAATAAACTATTCCAAGTGGCGACTCTGATAAAATAAAATAATTCCATTTCGAATAATGTCACTTTAGTTGAAAAAACTCCCTTATATATCCCCTCTCGGGGTGGTAAAAAAGGAGGTGTGACAGCTCCTAAATGGATTCAAGTCACGCTAACTTAGCAACTAGCCAACTAACGAGGCTAATTAAAGTACAGAAACACGGAAAGCAACATAATTAAAGTACATTAAACAATAAGTACAGATGACTAGATAAGTTGTCTATTCAAGCACTTTTTTAAACGAGCAGCAGAATGCAACACAGCAACAACATCTGCTATCTAACAAGCATCAACAGAAATAAGAATTCGACAATATTCTCATGCAACAAAAATATTTAGGGCATACACATGCCAAAACATAATGCTAAAATTGTAACTAACAAGCAGTAACAACATCAACATGAGAACACTGACCCATAAGTCTAAGTGTCTAACACATTAAGCTTAAAAAGTCTAACAAATTCAAAATAGCATATTAACTCAAATAAACTTAAATATGAATTTCTTGAAGACGCTCAAGACAGCCCCTGATATGCTTCCTTAAACTATATGTGTCATCCCTCTTTGGATGAACATTATAGGCTCGATCACAGTGCTTGCATCTACTTTGCGAACTTCTTTGTTATCTTCGACCACCACAAAGTATTCCCAAACATGTGAGAGCATATTAGGAGCACGGGGAATGATTGAAATTGAACCTAAAAAGAAGATAAAATCATAAATTAGAATATAATTTTTTGATGATAAGAACAAAACTACAAAAGTATATCACCAAACAAATAGAGTATTAAACTTACCACTCGAGTTGTAACTATACATTAACAATGCTAGTAGTGCTTCCATTATTTTCCATATCTAAAGATAATTCGACCAAATATGTCATTCAACATAAGCAAGTGTAATATATTATTTTGAACTAAAACACACACAAAATATTAAAGCTTACCAAGTTTGAGTTCCTCAAGATACTCCCACTCATCTTCAACACTAATAGGATTCGTCTCTTCTCTAAGCCAATCTTGAACACAAATAAGAGCTTGCATGCATTTAGGAGTAAATGAATCAAGAATACGGCCACTGGTGCTAAACGCACATTCCGACGCCACACTAGAAATTGGAATGGCCAACACATCATGAGCCATCTCCGAAAGAATAGAAAATCTAGGAACATGTGTTTTCCACCAACTTAAGATATCAAATTCTTCACTAAAAGGATCTTTTTCTTCACTAATGTATTTATCCAACTCCAATTTAGCACCTCCACTTCCATTGTCTTTCTTTGTTTCTTCAAGTAAAGCTTCGTCCTTATTAATGATGCAGTTATAACACTCCCACTAGATGTATTTGTGTTATCAGATGAAGTAGATCTAAGTGGAGATTGAGGACAAGATCCCGATGAATACTCTTTTAGATACTCTAGAAATAAAGAATTCATATAAGCATACCCCTCATCATTTAATTTTTTTCCTTTTTTCCTCCCCAAAAAGTTCATCAAGTGCAAGGCTAACATATTCAAACTTGTTACGTGGATCCAAGACGGCAGCAATAAAAATTATTTTGATTTATTTTTTCAGGCTCACCCCAATACTTCTTGAACTTTTCTTGCATCCGCTCAGACATTTTTCTCAAACTCTCATCCTCACTAATTAAACAAATTTTTAAATGACAATAAAGTTCAGATACATCCTCAAAATGAGCATTGCAAGTGACATATCGTGAACCTGAAACTTTTTGGTGAGCTCGTGAAATCTTGCAAGAAACTTTATCACGTTTCTCATATTCACCCAATCATCAAATTCAAGAGGACCTGCACTACTACCGTCTTCACAAAGATGAGAACAAAGATAAGCAGAAAATCCATCATCAAAAAGATGAAATTTGTCAAAGGCCTTTTTCAAGTTTTGCGTTGTATCCAACATGAAATAGGTGGAATTCCACCTAGTAGGAACATCCAAACATGATATTTTGGTATATTCTATCTTTACATGTGCACAACACTGTTTAAACTTTAAGGTCCCTACAGGCGACGATCTCACATACCTCACAGCATTTCTAACACGTGTGACAGAAGCATCAATTTCTTTCAAACCATCTTGCACAATTAGATTAAGTATCTGAGCCATGAATCTCACATGAAGATGTTTACCACTCAAAATATTAGTTTTCACATATCTAACTATTTAGACAATTTTTTGACTGTGACATTATTTAAAGAAGCATTGTCCACGGTAACAGCAAACACCTTGTCTAATTTCCATTCAAGCAAGCAATTACAAATAGCTTTAGCCATCTCTTCACCCTTATGACTAGTGATAGGGCAAAAAATTAGTATTCTTTTATGCAACTTCTAAACCCTATCAATGAAGTGGGATGTCAAACACATATAATTTATTCTTTGCAATGAAGTCCATGTTTCTGTTTTGAGGCAAATTTTTGGTTGTTTGCTTCAATTCACCATAAACTTCATAACAATCCCGTGTTGTTCTACGAGAAGGAAGAAAAAATAGTGGTTGAGCTATTCTCATAAACTTCATAAAGCCTTCCGTTCGACAAAGCTAAATGGTAGTTCATCAATAACTATCATCTCAATTAAAGCCCTCCTAATCACTTCTTGATCAAATTTCCAAAGTGATTTCCCATCATTTTGGCAAGATTGAAAGTTTATCCTTGTTCGAGTATTATCTTTATCAATGTTAGGTGGGTATTATTTGCATCTACTCAAATGACTTCTCAATCATGTTGTTCAATTCTTAGATGAATTAGCAGCATAAGTTTGCTTACAATATTTACACCTCGCTTTACCGACCCATTTTCCTGAAATTTATCAAAATGTTTCCAAACAATAGATCTAGGTTCTATTGCTTTTCTTTTCTTAGAATCTTGAGTATCAATTGTGTTAGCATTGCTATCACCAGTAATAATAGGTAAGCTTTCAGTTGAACCAACATCACTTACTCTACTTTTATCCGTCATCTATACAAAATTAAAACAAATACAAACACAAATTGTTAAAAACCAAAACCCTAATAGAACACTACAAGCAACACAACAGTACACTCTGTTAATTTTTAGTTTATATTTTCCCCATTTTTTATATCAAACATTCCAAGTACTACCAAACAGACTCAAAATGTTAAAAGATTTTGCAAAAGATTACAATTAAATCTTAACAGATCTGTTTTGAATTTTTGATAAACCATGTTCACTCATAAGTTTTAACTATCCATTGATTAAGAGTATTAAGTTATATGGATTTACTATTTGACTGAAGCGGAGAGGATTTAGATAGTGTCTCTATACCTCGAAAACCAAGGAAAAATACTTAATTTTACAAACAAGTTAACCCTTTCTAGAACAGATTATAGCCGAGCAGTGTTCACTTAGAAGAGTAGCTTGGGTTTAAATCCAAAATAATTATAGCTCACGTGAATGAAGTTCAACAATGAAGAATGATGAAGTTATGAACCTAAATGAAGGTCAACAATGAGCAAACAAGCAGTTGCCGAGGAGAGGAGAGGAGTCGCCAAAGTCGTGAAGCTATTGTAGTCGTGACTCGTGAATCAGCAGCAGCCAAGCAAAGTTGAAATTTTTCAGAGAAGTCTAGGTTAGAAAATAGAAAGGAAAAGGGGATAAGAGCAGATACTGTCCGTAAGTCTGCCTCTAAGCCTCTAAGGGATTAGGAATTTAAGGGTCTTGGGTTGTGGGCTTAGGCTTATTGGGCTGGAAAATAAAAATAAAGTTGGGTTGGACTAAAATATTTCGATAATATTTCGGTATAACGAAATATTTAAATATCAAAACCCAATACTGTATACCGTACCGAACTACCAAAATACCGTAATTTTTGTACCGAAATACCGAAAAAACCGAAACTGAAATAACAGATTAATTCGGTTTGGTTCGGTTCGGTTCAGAATTTGGTTTTTCGAATTTTATGCCCACCTCTAGAATCGAATGAGTTTCACCCTCCGTCAGAAAGCCCACTTGATTTGGTGTTTTATACCTTTCACCGGCTCCAACTCCTCCGGATCGTGACTGTTGAGCTCGAAGATGGTTCCAATAAGGGTAATTGTTCCATTGGATTTATAGCAGCTGTTAGTTTGGATGTGTGACGATCCAGACAGTCATCTCATGAGTTACCGCTTCATTTCCCCCATTTCTGCTTCTTTATGCTTCGTTATCCGTGTTTTGTGGTATCGGGTTGGTCGGATCGAGTCTGGAATGATTTTGGTAAGGTTTGAGACACTTAGTCTCTTTTAAGAAGGTTTAAGTTGGAAAAGTCAACCGGATGTTGACTTATGTGTTAGAGGGCTCGGATGTGAGTTCCGATGGTTCGGTTAGTTTTAGGAGGTGATTTGTGACTTAGGAGCGTGATCGGAATGGGTTTTGGAGGTCTGGAGTAGAATTAGGCTTGAATTGACGAAGTTGATATTTTGGCGATTTCCGGTTGGTAGGTGAGATTTTGATCCGAGGGTCGGAATGGAATTCTGAGAGTTGCAATAGCTTCGTTATGTCATTTGGGATGTGTGGGCAAAATGTCAGGTCATTCGGACGTGGTTTGGTTGGGTTTTTGATCGAAAGCGTATTTCGGAAGATTTTAGAAACTTGGGCTTGAATCCGATGTGTTTTGAGTAATTTGATGCAGTTTGAGGTGTTTTGATGATTGGAACAAGTTTGGATAAGGTTTTAGGATGTGTTGGTGCATTTGGTTGAGGTCCCGGAGGCCTCGGGTGAGTTTCAGGTAGTCATTCAGATCATTTGAAGTTGGAAAATTGCAGAAAATTTCAGGTTCAGCTGTGCAGGACTTTTGCCCTTCACGATCGAGTAGGGAGCCTCGCGATCGCGTAGTAGGATTTGAGGAGGCTGCCTGAGTGTTCTTCGCGTTCGCGAAGTGGGCCCCGCGATCGCGTAGAGTGAGAGGTTTGTGTATTGCGTTCGCGTGCGTGTGGTCGCGATCGCGATCGCGTAGAGTCTTTTAGTCAACTGGTCGGAGGTCATGATTGTTCTTCGCGTTCGCAGGGGAAGGTACGCGTTCGCGAAAGGTAAGGATGAGGAACCATTGCGATCGCGATGGGTGTTACGCGATCGCATAGGTTATATTGAGGAGCTGAAGATTTGTTCTTCGCGATCGCGAGGGTAGTGTCGCGATCGCGATGAAGGAAAAACAGACCTGGGCAGAATGTTTTAAGTCATTTCATCCGCGATTTTGGGTCTATTTTCACCCATAGTTGATCATTTTGAGAGCTTCTTGGTGGAGATTAAAGATGGATTCAAGGGGAATCGATTGGAGGTAAGAGTTTTTAACTTAAAACTCGTTTTTATTGTGAAATCTACCTAGAAAATCATGGAACTTAAGCTACAAATGGAAGAACTAGGGCTTGGAATTTTGGATTTTTTGATTTGGGAATTTGGAGGACCAATTGGGGTCGGATTTGAGAACTTTTGGTATGTATGAACTCGTGGGGAGATAAGGAACCCGTTGATGTAAAAATTTCTGAGTTTTGAGAAGTGGGCTCGGGGCTCGGGTTTTGCTAATTTCGGGATTTTTGGTATTTTTCGATCGTTTTCGCTTGGGCTTTGTTCCCTTAGCATATTGTGACGCATCCGTTCTGATTTTGGATAGATTCGACGCACGTGGAGGCCGATCCGAGGGGCAAAGGCGTCGCGAGCTAGAGATTTAGCCGGTTCGAGGTGAGTAATGGTTGTAAATGATGCTCTGAGGGTTTGAAACCCCGGATTGCACACCGTAGTGTTATATTGAGGTGAGGCACACGCTTAATGACGAGCGTGGGGTCGTGCCCTATTGGGGATTGTGACTTGGTCTGTCCCGATTGATGATTTTACCGCGTACTTGATTTAAATCTATTTGATATCATCATTATTTAGGGTGAATGCCATATTTGGGCTCTGTGCCAATTATTTAAACCCTTCGGGGATTGTTGTTGATGTTTCCTCACTGTTTTGACTTTGTACTTGAACTCAGTCATGTTATTTCCCACTGTTTTCAAAACTCAGCCATGTTTACTCTGTTTTAATACTCAAATGATGTTTTGGGCTGAGAAATACTGTTTTACTGTTGCCCGAGAGGCTTACGTGATTTTTGACTGAGTAAGGCCGAGGGCCTGTGTTGTGAGGATATCTTTTGGGTCGGGCTGCACGCCGCAGCGGTGATACACTGATTTGATATGAGGTCGAGGACCTGTTTATTATGCCACGAGATGGCTTGATATTGCGCTTGGGCCGTAAGGGGCCCCTCCAGGAGTCTGCACACCCCCAGTGAGCGCGGGTACCTAGTGTGATGTGAGATATAGCCCGAGGGACTGGTATGGTTCTATGTGATTGCCCGAGGGGCTGATTCTGTTCTGAGATATTGCCCGAGGGGCGGATTTGTCGACATTGTGCCCGAGGGGCGAACCTTATGTGCTTATCTTTCTTATTTGTCTGTCATTTATTTGCTTAATTGTGTATTTGTGCCCGAGGGGCGGATTTCTGTGCTTATCTGCACTAGTTGTTCTGCATTATTTGCGCAACTGTTGAAAAAGTCATTTTCGAAGAAGTTTAAACTGAGCTAAGACGTTTTAAAGGATTTTACAGCTTCATTGCTTTCTTACTGGCTTCTGAAACTGCTTCTATACAGCATCATGATGCTCTTTTCGTGTTTTCTTATCGCTCAGTCTTTATTTATGATTATTACTCACTGAGTTGGCAGTACTCATTTTACTCCCTGCACCTTGTGTGCAGATTCAGGTATTTTCTGAGCTTGGTGGTAGTTGTCAATGCAGTTAGCAAGGTAGCTGCCGGCGTTCGCAGCACTACTTTTTTTTTTTCTCTCTCTTCATTCTATTAGACTGTACTGAGTACACTTTAGACCTTTTTAGTTGTATTTAGACTTAGTAGATGCTCATGACTAGTGACACCCCGGTTTGGGCTGTGTTTGGGTTGTACTTCCGCATTGTTATGATATTATCCGCTGTTTAGCATTATTAAACCACGTTTTAGCCTATTGTATTGTTGTTTGGCTGTTCAACTTCGAATTGGAAATGTGTCTTCTGGCCTTGTCTTCACGAGAGGCGCCATCACGACTGGGTCTGGGTTTAGGGTCGTGACAAGTTGGTATCAGAGCCTAGGTTACATAGGTCTCACGAGTCATGAGCAAGTTTAGTAGAGTCTCGCGGATCGGTACGGAGACGTCTGTATTTATCCTCGAGAGGCTGCAGAACCTTTAGGAAATCTTCACTTTCTTGAATTCTTATCGTGCGTCCTTGACTCAGCTTGAAATGTAACTCTTGAAATTCCTTCCACGCATTCATATGTGCGAACGAGCGCTCAGTATCAGATGTGCATCGATGGCTTGTGATCCCCTGATTGAGGGGCGAGATGTGATCTCTATGTGCTGATATTGGGCCAGCCTAGAGGGCTCGAGGCCGGATTTTTGCCTATAGCTTGAGCACCGAGGTGCTGATTGTGTGAGCACGTGTCTCTGGATCTATGTTGTTGTGTCCCTATTAAGGGAAGTGATGATTGGATAGTACGTGATGAGGGTGATGTGACTGCGAGTTGTATTCATATGATTTAGTAGCGACGAGAAGGGTCTGCCGGAGGGTGGAAGATCTATTAGGTGCTTGATTTCTGACTTGATTCGACTTATAGCCCCGAGTTATGGGCGTGTGGTGAATCTTTTCATGTCTCCTAGTTGGGAGTGAAGTAAACTTCATGTTGCGATGTGAGTCCAGACTCATGAAGATTAAGTGATTGCGTAATGCTTATGACGGTGGAAGGGTATGAACAGCTATTAGTTTGGGGCGGAGCAGGTGGGTTATCTCCTCTGAAGTGTCCTGGAGTTGTGTGATCTTTATGTTGTCTGTTAGAAGAACCCATTTGCAAGTAAAATATATGTGTGAATTTAATTTGAGTCATTTAAGAGAGTGGGTTTAATTGTTACGAGAGTAAATGCGAGATTTGCAGAAGATATGAAGTACCAGATGGTCTGTGTTCCACGAGTTTATGAAGGATTGAGTTAATATCACTATAGTGTTATGGCAGCAATAAAGTATATGCGTTATGAGTTGTGGTGTATATTTTGATCTATGGCTTCGAGCCAAGTGGGGGAGTTGCTATTGATTAGCGGATTGCACGGTTATGTGCTATGTTGGTTCCAGTTTGAGGTGTAATTGTGAATCAGTTATGACTTGAGTTGTTGTTGGTAGGGAATGCTCGGTGCATAGGGCAGGAAGTTGCTGAGTTGTAATAGAATGATGTTACATTCTGCGGTGCCAGAGTGCTTATGAGGCACGGGTGGTTCGGTTCGTTTGATCAGGCTAATTGAAGTTTGAATAGAGTAAATGACTCTCAAGAATGGTTCCAATGTGTTTAAGGCTCTACATGTAACAATTGGGTATTCTAAAGTTGTATATGTGGTTAGAAACTGAGTTTTCATTGGGAGATGTCAAGACCCGTGGTATTTTTCTATATTGACTATGAGATTCTATATATCAGTGTCGGGAAGGCGAAGCTAATGGCTGGGGACTCGCAGGAAGTCTTTTTCAGGGTAGGTATTCTGAATGTGGATCTTTTGGAAGCATTTAAGAGAGTATTCAGCGGGTTGTGAGCCTTAGGCCGTGTGGTATTATGCTTGGGTCTCGTATGGTAAGGACATGATTTGTTCTTTGGGTGTTTACGAGGTAATGAGTTCTATAGGTATTTCGCGGTAATGCTCTTGGGTTTTAGTGGCCTGCGTAGGTTGATTGAATTAGGAGGATTCAGTCCTGACAGACTTGCTTTTTGTGTAAGGGGAGTCGGAGAGTTCTTGATTGATTTCTACCGCGGTTAGAGATGTATACTTTCTGATGGCGTGAGGAGCTTGAGATGTATAGTGATTTTCTTCTAGAATAGGATCAATGGAAAGTTCTTGGTTGGTTGAGTACATAGTTGTTTGTGGCTCGGAAGGGATATGAAATTCTCATGTTATACTAGGAGGGTATGGTATATGCGGTATGTGTGGAGGATGGAGATTGCGTGTGTAAAGTTGCGGTTCAGTTCTGAAAAGAAGGTCATAAAACTCTTAGGCAGCGGGCAGCTTCAGATAAATTGAGAAATGAGTTTCAGATGATTTGGGAAATGATCTTCGGATGATTAAGGAAATGGTATTGCTAAGTAGAGTGTTTGGCGAGGGTATATGTTTCAGAAAAGGCAATGTGATTAAGTTGATGGTACTTCGGTAATATGCGGCATTTTCTTGTTAGATCGACTGCTGATATTCGAGTTTGCTTAGTGGCACAGAGGGATTCTAGATTACCTCTCGTGGAATGATTGGGTATTAGTGGGGTGGTATGTATTTGGACAGCGGAATTGGGATCGGATATGGTGATTCAGGTGTCATATCGATTTGGAGACTAGGAGTTCTCATGTTCAGGCTATGTTGTGGTTGTGGGTCGCGTGTATCGGCACTGTTAAAGTGACTATCGGGGTTTGGAGACCCGAGCGGATCTGTTATTGCTTGGTAGGTTAGATGTTGGATGTGATATTAGGTTCAGACTAGTTGTCTCCGTGTTGTGTCATTCTGGACTATTGCGCTAAGGCGGCGCTATTGGCTATGCCGTAAATGCCACAGATTGAGTGGCGAGGTTCGACGGATTTTATCCTAGTGGAGTGGTTTTATATCTCGAAGACCCAGCGGACGGCTGGGAAGGATTGTCTGTCTTATTTGGGCTTTCGTAATGGGTGTCAGTGTAGAGACTTCTACCATTGATTCAGTTCCGGTGGCGAGGGATTTTTCGGATGTGTTTCTTGTGGCCGGGCATGTCGCCGGGCAAGGTAGTTTATTTTCAATGCCGGGTACCGTATCATATGGCACCGGCGGAGTTATAGGAGTGGAAAGAGCAGCTTCAGGTTTCCTTGATAAGGAGTTCGTTGGTAGGCCAATGTGGATGCGTGTTCTAACTTGGGTCGGCTTGGTCGGCTCCGGATTATATTGTTGAGGGTGTGTTGATTCGATTGTTATTGAGCTTATTAGTAATCGGGGGAGGTCTATGAGTTACCTTTTCTATGTTGCGAGGCGTTATGATTTGTTGGTATAGGCACAGATGGTGCGGTTCCACTAGGGTTTCTTAGTGGAAGTCGAGCGGGAAAGAGTATTGGGTGTTGCTCGAATGGCGTATCGGTTATGTCCTTTCGGGTTTGTGTGGTGTATGTTATTTGCTTCACCATAGGTGTGATGATTTGCTTTGGTTCCAAACATCAAATTGTGCGTGGTTGTCGATTTCGAGCATAGTGACTTAAGATGTTTCATGTGGAGCAGTATTTGGATAGGATCGCGCATTGCAGCGAAGTTAGGTGGAGGTATGACCTCGCGGGTTAGATTTATGTGTTCTGTTTCTATGATGTGAGACGGGTTCTCAGCCTTGTGTTGTGGTGGTACTGGTGAGCTTGCGGTACAGCTCTTTTATGTGAACCACTTTCATGATTTGAGTATGTTCGGATTGTTCTTATCGGTGCGCGGATTGTGCAAGTTGCGACTTTAGTCTGCATTGAGGTGTCATGTCACCAGAGTGGTTGTGTGTGATTAGATGAGATCGTTGGGATCATTAATGAATGCGAACTGGTTCGATTTTAGCATGTTGGAAGGATAAATATCAAGGGTTGGCTCAGAAATTGCTATGGTAAGAGCTTAGGAGAAGTGGCTTCATGAATGGTTGATCTGAGAAATGGTTATGGCTTACTGCGTGTTTTAGTTATCATTGGTACTATATGTGAAAGTGTTGGAATGAACTTTAGTTGATAAGAGGTTTTTCTACCGGTATTCGGGTGTTGTGTGCAGCTTCTGTGAATGGAAGTTATCGCTACATGTGTTTGAGTTATATGGTATATCATATTATTGCACCTGAGGTTGCAGGCATGGGTTATTACAGCTGGTTCGGGCCTATTCAGAGTATAGGTGTGAGGTTTTGATCGTATTGATGGTTTCAGAAGTGAAAATGTGGTTCTATGGTTTATGGGCTAGATTGGACTGTGTAATTTCAGTGCAATGTGTAATCGGACCTATATGAGATAGGGTGACGTGGGATCACCCCCGGGTATATGCATGGTAAGGTTATTCAGCGATTGGTTGGCTTTTAAAACAACTCTGGGCACATTCGAGGACGAACGTTTGTTTAAGTCGGGGAGGATGTGACGACCCGGCCAGTTGTCTCATGAGTTACCGCTCCGTTTCACCCATTTCTGCTTCTTTATGCTTCGTTATCCGTGTTTTGTGGTATCAGGTTGGTCGGATCGAGTCCGGAATGATTTTGGTAAGGTTTGAGACACTTAGTCTCTTTTAAGAAGGTTTAAGTTGGAAAAGTCAACTGAATGTTGACTTATGTGTTAGAGGGCTCGGATGTGAGTTCCGATGGTTTGGTTAGTTTCGGGAGGTGATTTGTGACTTAGCAGCGTGATCGGAATGAGTTTTGGAGGTCCGGAGTAGAATTAGGCTTGAATTGGCGAAGTTGATATTTTGGCGATTTCCGGTTGGTAGATGAAATTTTGATCCGAGGGTCGGAATGGAATTCCGAGAGTTGCAATAGCTTCGTTATGTCATTTGGGATGTGTGTGCAAAATTTCAGGTCATTCGGACGTGGTTTGGTTGGGTTTTTGATCGAAAGCGTATTTCGGAAGATTTTAGAAAGTTAGGCTTGAATCCGATGTGTTTTGAGTAATTTGATGTTGTTTCAGGTGTTTTGATGATTGGAACAAATTTGGATAAGGTTTTAGGATGTGTTGGCCCTTTTGGTTGAGGTCCCGGAGGCCTCGGGTGAGTTTCGGGTAGTCATTCGGATCATTTGAAGTTGGAAAATTGCAGAAAATTTCAGGTTCAGCTGTGCAGGACTTTTGCCCTTCGCGATCGAGTAGGGAGCCTCGCGATCGCGTAGTAGGATTTGAGGAGGCTGCCTGAGTGTTCTTCGCGTTCACGAAGTGGGTCCCGCGATCGGGTAGAGTGAGAGGTTTGTGTATCGCGTTCGCGTGCGTGTGGTCGCGATCGCGTAAAGTCTTTTGGTCAACTGGTCCGAGGTCATGATTGTTCTTCGCGTTCGCAGGGGAAGGTACGCGTTCGCGAAAGGTAAGGATGAGGAACCATCGCGATCGCGATAGGTGTTACGCTATCTCATAGGTTATTTTGAGGAGCTGAAGATTTGTTCTTCGCGATCGCGAGGGTAGTGTCGCGATCGCGATGAAGGAAAAAGAGACCTGGGCAGAATGTTTTAAGTCATTTCATCCGCGATTTTGGGTCTATTTTCACCCATAGTTGATCATTTTGAGAGCTTCTTGGTGGAGATTAAAGAGGGATTCAAGGGGAACCGATTGGAGGTAAGATTTTTGAACCTAAAACTCGTTTTTATTGTGAAATCTACCTAGAAAATCATGGAACTTAAGCTACAAATGGAAGAACTAGGGCTTGAAAATTTTGGGATTTTGATTTGGGAATTTGGAGGACCAATTGGGGTCGGATTTGAGAACTTTTGGTATGTATGAACTCGTGGGGAGATAACGAACCCGTTGATGTAAAAAATTTTGAGTTTCGAGAAGTGGGCCTGGGGCTCGGGTTTTGCTAATTTCGGGATTTTTTGTATTTTTCGATTGTTTTCGCTTGGGCTTTGTTCCCTTAGCATATTGTGATGCATTCGTTCTGATTTTGGATAGATTCGACGCACGTGTGTGAGCACGTGATTTTTGCCCTAAGTGAATTACTCCCAAAGATTCAAACAAAAGGATTTTTCTTTCATTATTTTACAATTTTTGTGAATTTTGTGTTATTTTCTGCTAATTGTTTGCATTTTTACTTGTGCATTTTAATTCGTATAAAAATATTAAAAATACACTTGGCACTTGCATTTAGGATCTAATTCCATATTTTAGGATTATTTAGTAGTTACATTGTTTTTAGAACAAAATATAAAGAAAATAACAAAAATAGTCCGCTTTTGTATTTTTAATTGTTAATTGTTGAAATTGTCACGAAATAGATTTTAAACAATTTTAGGCATCAATTAGCTTAATTTTGGAAATAAATTAGGTTTCATTTTAATTTTTTGCATTTTTATAAAATCAGGAAAAATACAAAATGAAATACAAAATAAATAAAAGAAATAAAAAGGGAGAAAACAAAAGAAATTAATTAAAAAAAAAAAGAGAGAAAAGAGAGATGTCTTAACTGGGCCATTTCCGTGCCAGCCCCAGCCCAAGACCCTTTCCAAATAACCATTTCCCAGCCCAAAGGTCTTGGTCCGATCCGACCAGGCAGAGCTAAAACGACGCCGTTTGGCGTCAGTCCATCCTGGCCATCCATTCCCCATGATCCTACGGCCCTCATCAACCCAAACCATTCAATAAAACTGTCCGGAAATTAACTCAAAACCCTAAACATTTCTCTCCCTCCTCGTACAACCACTCCCTGTAACGCCGCCCTTCCTCACCACGCCTCCACCGTTCCCCCGCCGCGGAAATCGCCCACGGCGGTGGAGAATCTCCAAACTTCACCAAAATAACACCCCAGCTTCCCCTTTTCACCCTCTTTCCAAATATGCAAATGATCTCCTTCAAATCACGGCCAAAAGCGTCAAATATTAAATCAAAGATTCTCCGGCCAAGACCCAAAGTATGCCAAATAGTCCCAAATTAACACCCTAGGTTCATCTGAGTCCCCTCTACCTAATTCCCCAAACCCCGTCCCTCGAATCAACGCTGAACCCTTCGAATAACGGTTTAAAGTTTTCCGGCCATGACATCAGTTGTCCCAAATTAACCCAAATTCACACCACAGAACCGTCCGAACCTCCTCTACCCAACCCCCACAGACACTTGTCTCGAATCTGCCCGGAACATTACAAATTCTAAATCCCAAATTCCGGCAGAACCCTAACTCAGAAATCTTGGGGATTTTGGACCGTAATTTCCCTAATCACGTGTTTTCTTTTGAAAACACACGATTAGGGATGTTACGTGTCAAGAATCTCGGAGGATTTAAACAACAATGGCTGGTCAGAGTTCGTCCCATAGTCAGTCGAATGCTCAAAATTAGTAAGTTTTTGTTCGATTCTGTTTTTGATTCTGTTCAGTATGTGTTTCATCTTGCTCTTGTAATTGTTCTTAGCTTTAGTTTAATTTTGTTTGGTTGGTTTAATCCTGTCTTGCTAATTTTAGGTTTTAGGTTAATTTTTCGTTTTGAATCCGTCTTGCTAAATGTTTGGTTTCAGTTTATGGTTCATTGTTATAATCCTTAATTCTTTGTTAGCCATCTTAGTCGATTCTGTTTAGGCTTTGTTGATTTTAATTTTTGTTCTAATGTTTGATTTGTTAATTTCAGTTAGTCTAGTCAGTTTAGTCTAGTTTAATCAGTAATTATCATTGGTAATGCCTTAATTCAGTGTTCAGTATTAATTAGCTGTTAGGTTTAGTTTAGTTTGGTCTGGTTATAGCTGAATAGGATAGGATCTTGTTTAACCACAGTTAGTCCTTGACCAGTTACTAGGGTAATAGGGGAATGGTCTGGTTTAGCTCAGTAATTCCAAGAGGAATCAAAGGGTAGTTTAGGCATGGAAAAGGGTAGTTTCATTAAGATTGGTAAAATTAGAACCAAGGTAAGGATAGAATAGGAATTGTAATGGGTATAGAACCTTCTAGGATGGACTTTAGTATAGATTTCAATAAAATAGGTGTAGTTACTTGTGTAACAAGTCAGGAAACAAGAGACTGAATGAGTAAATAAAGAGGGACTAAAAGGCAACTGAAAATCTGAAACATTTCAAAAACTCTGCCTATAAAAGGCAGTGTATATTGCCTTGATTCAGAAGTTTTTTGGAAGCCTAAAATTCCCCCCCCCCCCCCAAAAAAAAAACAATCTTCAATCCTCTAGATTTGAAGTTCAATTTCAGCTCAAAAACTCTCTTAGATCTTAGCTCTCTCAAAAAATACGAAAAATACAAAAAAAAAAAAAAAGCAATGCAAAAAATACAAAAAATAGAAAACCTACTGTTGCATTAATGCTCCTGAAGTCAAGTTAGAATTTCAGTTGATAAGTTGCATGTTTTAGCTTAATTTCTGATTGTGAGAGTTTCAGAGGTGTCTTGGTTGGTTTTCCGTGATTTTGGGGTTTCATCCAGACTGGTTTTAAGTCTGTTTTGGTCATACTGTTTGGTTTTAAGCACTTCCAGATTTCTGGGTTGATTATTTGGGTCTGCTCGTTTGTTCTATATTACTGGGAATCGATTACTGCTATTGCTGTTCGAGTTACTGCTGTAGCTGACCTTTTCTACTTTATTTTTATTTCCATTCCAGGTACACGACTTGGCCGTTGATAATTGTAAGTTGAAATATGAAAGGATTGAAGCATGAAATCTGAGTTACTTCAATTTTGTAACTGTGTGTTCAACATTCAACTTATTGATGTAGATTAAATTTCTGTTTGTGTTGTACTAAGTGGACTGATAAACTGCTAAGTATGAATGTGTCTAGCTGAATCATTAAGTGTGTATTTGTGTATCCAGAAATGAACAGGAACTTTAGTTGTTAAGAACCAGTTGTGATTAATTGGAAGAAGTTCATGTTAGCTTTAGTTAAATTCATGTCAACTACTTTCAAATCTGTTTTAAGAAAAAAAAAACTCATGTAATGAGATGGAATTTCCAGTAGCAATTGTAGTGTAGATCGCAACCATAGGTGAACAGGTTGGCTTAATTGATGAATTCAAGTCAGGTTCTGGTGTATTAATTTGCAAGTAGGGGGAGCAATGTTCAAATAACAATAGACTTCTGAAATCAACAGTTCGTTTGCTAGAAAGGGTATCGAATTGGGCCTGCGGCTGAACGCTGACTTAGTAATGTAGAAATTTAATTCGAAAGTTAATTAGTCCATTTTGTGTAGTAAAATCAGTGTTTGCAGTCTGTTTGTCACCTAGTGAATTTAGTAAGATAATCTGGGTATCAAATTGGAGCTTGAATGGTTAACGTTTCATTACTAGCATTTTGAGTAATTTGAAGAAATTTCAGTGATTATTTGTCCAATTTGTATTGAAATATGGCATTTCATGGTTTGGGTTCGATACTGCCTTGGATGCCACAACTGCCTGGGCCTGTCTTCTGCTCACGTGGGCTCAATTAGTTTCAGTGATTATTTGTCCAATTTGTATTGAAACTGACATTAAGGTTTGCTTTAGGCCGTTTGAGCTAGGCCATTAATTTGGACTCGGATTGAAGGTTACCATTCATAGTTTGAACATAGTATAAGTTTGGGCTTTGAGTTAGGTAGCGGGCTCAAACTAAGAGGTTCCTCATCTTGTTTGAATCTGGATTTGAACTCGAGGCCCGAAATTCATAATATTAATCAATTAGGATTTTTTTTTCTTCTTCATTATTAGAGACAAAAGTATAGAAAATCATAGTCACTCTAGGATTGGCTTTTAAATAAAAATGAGATGAGCCTCGCTAAATAAAACACATAAATCGCAGGGCCCTCAATAAATGTTATATAAAAATACTTAGAATTCGGGTGAACCGTTTAGCGAATTTCACGGTTTTCCCCAAAAATAATAAAAGCGTAGTTGCTTTAGGCGCGTATTTTAATAATATTACCTTCCTTAATACGGGTGCACATTTATGTGACCCAAATCCAAATCTCAACGAAGTTGAAATGTGTTGACAATCATGGGTGCACTGGTGCGACGTGGTTCAAGACGCATTTTCACGACGTTGCAAGTCTTATTAAAAATAACAATAAAAGCGGTCTACTAATAAAAGACACACAAGTTAGAACATGTTTAAAAATCAGATAAGAGCAAATACAACAGTTGAGCGACCGTGCTAGAACCACGGAATCCGGGAGTGCCTAATACCTTCTCCCGGGTTAACAGAATTCCTTACTCGGAGTTCTGGTTCGCGGACTGTTAACAGAGTCATAATTTCCTCGGATCGGGATTCAAACGGTGACTTGGGACACCATTAATCTCCCAAGTGACGACTCTGAATATTAATAATAAATCCCGTTCTGACTGTCCTTCGATTTGAAAAACTCCTTTGCGCCCTTACAGGTATAAGAAAAAGGAGGTGTGACAACCTGGAGGCCGATCCGAGGGGCAAAGGCGTCGCGAGCTAGAGATTTAGCCGGTTCGAGGTGAGTAATGGTTGTAAATGATGCTCTGAGGGTTTGAAACCCCGGATTGCACACCGTAGTGCTATATTGAGGTGAGGCACACGCTTAATGACGAGCGTGGGGTCGTGCCCTATTGGGGATTGTGACTTGGTCCGTCCCGATTGATGATTTTACCGCATACTTGATTTAAATCTATTTGCTATCATCATTATTTGGGCTGAATGCCATATTTGGGCTCCGTGCCAATTATTTGAACCCTTCTGGGATTGTTGTTGATGTTTCCTCACTGTTTTGACTTTATACTTGAACTCAGTCATGTTATTTCCCACTGTTTTCAAAACTCAGCCATGTTCACTGTGTTTTAATACTCAAATGATATTTAAATGATGTTTTGGGCTGAGAAATACTGTTTTACTGTTGCCCGAGAGGCATACGTGATTTTGACTGAGTAAGGCCGAGGGCAAGTGTTGTGAGGATATCTTTTGGGTCCGGCTGCACGTCGCAGCAGTGATACATATCTTTGGGATCGGGTTGCACGCCGCAGCGGTGATACACTGATTTGATATGAGGTCGAAGACCTGTGTATGATGCCACGAGATGGCTTGATATTGCACTTGGGCCGTAAGGGGCCCCTCCAGGAGTCTGCACACCCCCAGTGAGCGCGGGTACCCAGTGTGATGTGAGATATAGCCCGAAGGGCTGGTATGGTTCTATGTAATTGCCCGAGGGGCTGATACTGTTCTGAGATGTTGCCCGAGGGGCGGATTTGTTGACATTGTGCCCGAGGGGCGAACCTTATGTGCTTATCTTTCTTATTTGTCTGTCATTTATTTGCTTAATTATGTATTTGTGCCCAGGGGCGGATTTCTGCGCTTATCTGCACTAGTTGTTCTGCATTCATTTGCGCAACTATTGAAAAAGTCATTTTCAAAGAAGTTTAAACTGAGCTAAGACGTTTTAAAGGATTTTACAGCTTCATTGCTTTCTTACTGGCTTCTGAAACTGCTTCTATACAGCATGATGATGCTCTTTTCATGTTTTCTTATCGCTCAGTCTTTATTTATGATTATTACTCACTGAGTTGGCAGTACTCATTTTACTCCCTGCACCTTGTGTGCAAATTCAGGTATTTTCTGAGCTTGGTGGCAGTTGTCAGTGGAGTTAGCAAGGTAGCTGCCGGCGTTCGCAGCACCGCTTTTTTTTCTCTCTCTTCATTGTATTAGACTGTACTGAGTACACTTTAGACCTTGTCAGTTGTATTCAGACTTAGTAGATGCTCATGTCTAGTGACACCCTGGTTTGGGCTGTGTTTGGATTGTACTTCCGCATTGTTATGATATTATCCACTATTTAGCATTATTAAACCACGTTTTAGGATGTTGTATTGCTGTTTGGCTGTTTAACTTCAAGTTGGAAATGTGTCGGCTGGCCTTGTCTTCACGAGAGGTGCCATCACGACCGGGTCTGGGTTTAGGATCGTGACAGGATGGTGAAGCATTCCCTTTAGATTGGGCATGCATTGCACTACCAAAAGCAATTTGTATCTTTTTCATAGGCCTTCTTCTTCCCTGACCTCGCCCCTTCCCATGGGACTCCCGGGCGCACGTTAGACTAACCAACACCTAAAGAGAAGCAAGAGCAGAGAGAGATGAGCCTCGTTATTCAACCGTTATAAGTTACAACTATTAAGTTACTTGATTTTTCTCTTTTAAAGCCTTGAAATTCTATAATTTGATTGTAAATACAAGAAAAAATAATAAATTTTTATTAGAACTCTAATAGAGTTTGTAAGAAATTATAACCACCCGATGTGGTAAAATTTCTATGTGGTAAAATTTCTATGTCTTTCCATGATCAAATTCATATATGATCGTGAGCACAGGAAGTGAAAACTCGTTCCATTGAATTTGATTCATTCTCGTTCCCTTATGAGAATGTGGTAGCAATATGTAATAAGTCTGAAGAAGACAAAATTATTACCGTAAAGGTATCAATAAATGTGGATGTTGCAATAGACGAAATTATAATCGTCGTCATTGTGGTATTGAGAACAATAAGGATTCTCAAAATGTTCCCTCACTCTGTGAAAGTAATATTTGTTATTGATTTGACATGAGATTTTGTAAAGCACATATCGATGATTATGGTCCATTCATGATGTAAATATGATAATATGTGATTTATGAATACATATTTATTCTTGAAAAAATATGAATGTGCTAGTGATAGTGAATACTACACTCACCTCTAGAATGAGGTTTGAGATGAAATAAGAAAATAATTTAATTATCATGGTATGAATGGTCATTGACCACGTACCTATTTTTACTATGCTAAAATATTATGGCAATGTGATTATTATAGGGTAAAAGTAATGGAAACAACATATCTTGCGTATAATGATTTTGACCATGACCATAATTGTAACGACCCGACCGGTCGTTTTGAGCTCTAGCACTCCGTTCAGCAGCCTGAGGCCGTGAGCAGCTTCATTTCAGGTAGTATGACTTGTGCGCGTGGTCGGAATTGAATTTCGGGAAGTCCAGAGTTGATTTGGAAAGAGAATTCTCATTTCGGAAGCTTAAAGTTGGAAGAATGAACTAGGATGGGATTTTTGAGTAAACGACCTCGGAATCGGGATCTGAAGGTTCCAACAGGTTCGTATGATGATTCCGGACTGGGCGTATGCCCGGTTCGGGTTTCGGATAACCCGGGAGCATTTTGGCGCCTATTGTAGAAGTTAGCATTTTAAAAAAAATTTCATAAGTTTGGCTTGAAGTGCATTTCAGTGTTATCGATGTCCGTTTGGGATTTCGAGACTGTGAATAGCTCCGTATGGTGATTCTGGAGTTGGGGGCGCGATCGGAAGTGAATTCGGAGGTCCGTGGGTCATTTTGGAACCATTTGGCTAAAGATAGAAATTTTAAGGTTTTTTGAGAAGTTTGACCGGAGGTGGACTTTTTGATATCGGGGTCGGAATCCAATTCCGAAAGTTGGAGTAGGTCCATAATGTCGAATATGACTTGTATGCAAAATTTGAGGTCAATCGGACGTGATTTGATAGGTTTAAACATCGGAAATAGAAGTTGGAATTTTTGAAGTTCATTAAATTTGGATTGGAGGTCGATTCATGATTTTAGCGTTGTTTGATGTGATTTGAGGCCTCGAACGAGTCTGTAATGTGTTTTGGGATTGGTTGGTATGTTTAGTTGGGGTCCCGGGGGCCTCGTGTGGATTCCGGGTGGTTAACGGATCCAAATTGGGATTTTTGGACAGTTGAAGGATCTGGTTGTTGGTATTTTCGCTTCTGCGGTGGGTTAACCGCAGAAGCGGAAAGGGAACCGCAGAAGCGGTCCCGCAGAAGTGGAAAGGGAGCCGTAGAAGAAATTTTTGGTCAAGGGCTCGAGGACCGCAGATGCGGTCAAGGTTCCGCAGAAGCAGGACCGCATCTGCAGAAAGGTGGTCGCAGAAGCGGAAGTGAGCGGCTTGGAGTGGACCACAGATGCGGTCAGAATTCCGCAGAAGCGGGACCGCATCTGCGGAAGGCATATCGCAGAAGCGAAAGAGGGCGGCCTAGGGAGGACCGCAAATGCGGCATTTTAACCGCACCTGCGGAACCGCAGAAGCAGTCAAGGGACCGCAGGTGCGGAAACAGCTGAGGCAGTGGGGTCTTTTAAAATTCGGGGTTGGGTTTAACCCCATTTTCTTCCATTGGAGTCGATGGGGAGCATCTTTGAGGTGCCATTTGCGTCACTCATCATGAGGTAAGTAATTTATGCTAGCTTTGAGTTAGATACCAAGTTTATACATGGATTTAGGCAAGGAAATTATGGAAAAATTCAGAAATTGGCATTTCTTCGAATTTAACCACGATTTTGAGTATGGAATTTAGTGAAAATTATATATTTGAGTTCCTAAGGTCATGGGTAATCTTTATCTTCGAAAAATTTAGGATTCCGGGCACGTGGGCCCGAGGGCGTTTTGGTCAACTTTTCGATCAGAGTTAGGAATTGCTATAAATTAGATTGTAACGAATATTTGAGCATATATTAATGGATTTGCATAACCGTTGGCTAGTTTTGGAGCGTGGTGCATCAATTAGAGTCTTCGGAAGGGCGTGGAATGCCGGTTATGGATCTTCGGAGCGAGGTGAGTCTCCTTTCTAACCTTGTAAGAGGGAATTGTCCCCATAGGTGAAATAATTGATTATGTGCTCCTATTTGCGGGGGGCTACGTACGCACGAGGTGACGAGAGTCCGTGCGTAGCTACTATTATGCCATTATCCGGGTAGTTAGGGCCCAAAAGCATGATATACTTGGATTATTTATGAACCTATTGATAGCTTGAATTGCTTAAATCACCTTGGATTAGTAAATGAATTTAAAAAGGAGATTAAACATCATTTTTCCTGAATTGTTAAAAAGAGAAATTTGTTTTATTTGGATAAATATTCCCGATAAGTTCTTAATTGACTGATTGAGCATGTATCTCTATGTGTACCTGCGTCGCATGCATGATTCGGGAGCAGGGTATGTGTTTATTTATGGAACGGGCCGAGCGCCTCGGCAGATTAAATAGATGCATCTATAGGTGCGCCGTCGACCCTCGGCAAGTGCACAGTTTATTTCTGTTGGATCGGGCCGTCGCCTCGGTGTGATTTGCGCATGTTATATTGTTGCTTGAGAATTTTAAATGTGAAATTTGCCCTTTGTGGCTTGATATAAATTGATAAGATAGTAAAGAGTAAACCTTGAAAATCCTTGATTATTTGTTGAAGGTGTTTACCTGTAATCTGGCTTCGTGAATTAGGACTGCTATATAAATCCATGATTTCCTCACATTTTTAGTATATTGTCAATTGACCTCTAGTAAGTGTCGAAGTTGACCATCTCGTCTGTACTTCTTCGAGATTAGACGGGATACTCATTGAGTACACGTTGTTTACGTACTCATACTACACTTCTGTGCATTTTTGTTGCACAGGTATATTTATCTCTAGCAGCCCACTGGGCATAGCAGCACGGATGATTCGGGGACTAGGTGAGTTGCATTATTCGAGGCGGCCCGCAGCTAGTAAAGTCCCTTCCAGTAAATTGTATTTTCTTTCTGTCCACTGTATTCCGGACGGATGTTGTATTGTATTTTATTTCCTTATCAGTAGATGCTCATGCACTTGTGACACCGGGTTCTGGGATGGTTTTTAAATATTTTTGTATTGATTGCTAGTATTTAATTTGAATTGAAGCAGTTATCTTTTTACTTATGAAATTTAAAGGAAAATCTTGGTTTTCAAAATTGTTAAAATTGGAGTTTAAATAAGTATTTGGTTGGCTTGCCTGACAGCAGTGTCCGGCGCCATCACGACCCTTAATGGATTTTGGGTCGTGACAACATGGTATCAGAGCACTAGGTTCCTAGGGTCTTACGAGTCAGCAAGTCTAGTAAAGTCTCGCGGATCGGTACGGAGACGTCTGTACTTATCCACGGGAGGCTGCAGGACTGTTAGGAGTACTTCCCTTCTTGATTCCTTATCGTGCGATTTGATCCCTGGAGGCGTATGCCTTTAGTTCATTCCTACTCAATCTTACGCGACGCAAAGCGCTTGATATAAATCGAGAATTGAAGAGTCATGATGGTACTACGGATGTGGTGCGGGATGTTTCTCCCGGTATAGTTGATTGGATTATTATCGTCGCCTTATGGAAGGATATTTTAATGTTTTAGCTCAGTAACGGTACTTCTGAGGGCTTTGAGGCTAGGCACAAGTTGCCATGATGCTTATGAATGACTGTTCCGCAGTAGTGATATGATGGTAGGATGTTGCCCACGTGTCGGGGCAGTGAATGACTTGAAGGGAGGTTTACTCAGTGCACAACCAAGAGATTCAGTATTTTATTCCTGGTAGGGGAAAGGCAATCGAACTAAGGATGGTCAGATGTGGGCTGGTGAAAGTAATGAGACTTCGTATTTGCAAGCGTGGTGGAGTTTTCTTCTATGTTGGGGTGTTGTTGTCCTAATTGAACGTATTAAGTGTGTCGGTGTTATAATCTTCTACAATTCGCCTTTGGGGGCAAGAGATTTTGAAGTAGTATCGGAGATGCAACTGTCAGATATTGCAGGGTGTGGTGGTTCAGGATTGAATCAGTATTTCTAATGTTGGCGGTTCGGGAAAGATGACCTTCGGAAAGGTTTAAAGTTAGTAGCGATTTGTGAACTCAAGTGCTATGAAGATAGATTTTATTAAGGCAACAACCGAGCAGCAAAAGATGAGAAATGCGTGCGGGAAGTGTCAGGCGGAGTTTTAAACTTCTAAAAGGCCGGGTGTATGAAGCAAAGGTCAGGTAGCTGATTAAAGAAGTGAGTTTGCCCAAAGTGGGAGAGCGGCGGATGCTGCATATGGACTTGGTGGTAGGATGGTTACGCACCTTAAGGAAAGTCTGGAGTGATTTGGGAATTAAGGCGGCTGGCGATTGAAGCCTACGGATCTAATTTGAAGTAGGGGTTCTTGTGCGGCAGGAGATTTAATATAACGGGAAGGAGCTGCTTGAATGAAAAAGGATACAGCATAACTTCGAATTGGAAGAATGTTGCCGCACATTTAATTGATATCCACGAGGGGTGAATGGACTTGTGCAGCTGGAGAGTGAGCTCGGACTCAGGATGGGCCGTTGATGTCGTAGTGAATGTACCTCGTACAGTAGCGCTGGAAGATGTCGGGAAGTGACTTCTACAGGTGGGGCATCCCTGTGAGCAGGTTAGCAGTCGCGTGGTTGGCGAGGCTTCTGCGAAGGGTTCTACTGGTTATACAGCGAAGGAATTGGTCGTGCGAATGTTGTTAATAATTTCTATAGTAAGATTCCAAGAATTTTGGCGGTTGATTGCGCAAGATTATGTCAACAAGAGATAAAGAGTCTTGGTGAATGCCAGAGTTGTGTAATAATGGCTTCATGCTAAGTGGGAGAGTCCCACCGCCTATGATGGGGCTGCATGGTTAATTGCTTGCGAGGTTTCTAGTGATTAGCATATTGATGGGTTATTTCAGCTACGGGAAAGGAACATAAGTGGTAATTCAAGCTAATGAATTGTCGAAACGCATGCTATGGTTGGCCTTATTGGCTCATGTTCAGACTTGGGGAAAGATTCAGGATTTATGCCTTGTATAAATGCAGGTTTCAAAGGAAGTAATTCCGCCGGGTGCCTCGTCTGTCGACGCCCCCTTTTTCTAAAACCGAAATCGGGTTTACGACATTTGGGAAGACAACTCTATTCCCGTTTGGGAATTGGGTTTTTGGATTTGAAGAGTCGCCACCTAATGATTAAATGCACAGAACAATGGTGTTGTCCGTTTAGGTTCCAGGGGAACCCAGTGGACTTTGGACAAGGCTATCTTAAAGAGTCATTATGTGGACAGCATAACTGACTCGACTAGGTTTGACAGTGATGCATGAACAATTAAATAGAATAAGGTTTCTATGAGGTGCTAGACCGGTACCCTTGAGCGGACAACTCAATAGGGAAAGGCACGGAACCGTCGACTGCACCGCTGATCGACTAGTTTTACCGCAAATATGCCTTTGCCAAATTTAGGGGGTAATAATATCGGAAGAGCGCAACAACTCATCAAGCGTTGCTATGGTATTTGTTTGGCACGAGTGGAATATGATGTTGAAGATGCAATTACAAGAATGAAACAAATTGTCACGTATTTTCACGTTCATAATGATTAAAATAATTGCTCAGAAATTACAACGGTATTGAAGGAAGGCAGTAAATAAAGCGTTAAACAAAAAGAAACAAAAGACAAGTTAGTTTCGAATAAAGGTATTAAACAAAGCAATAAAGAAAACAATAAAGTCACATATAACATGAAGTGGTAAAAGCCTAAAGACATCCCCGCAAAGTCGCCATGCTGTGTCGACGCCCCCTTTTTCTAAAAGCGAAATCGGGTTTACGACATTTGGAAGACAACTCTATTCCCATTTGGGAATTGGGTTTTTGGATTTGAAGAGTCGCCACCTAATGATTGAGTGCATTAGAACACTAAGGGTTTTTGAGTTTGAAAACTAAAGTTCGAGTAAGGGCTAGAAATTATCTTGAGGGGAAGGTGTTAGGCACCCCTCAAGATCCACTAGTGTGGTTTCCGGCCATGCTATGTTGTGACTTTACAAATAATCAATCAAGGCTCAAATAAGGACTTGCAATTAAATTGAAACTTGTGAAAGTAAGTAGAAAGAGAGCAGAGATTTGAAAGGTCTAAACAATTCTAAAGAGAGCAAACAAAGACAAACAAAGGAAAAGGGATCCTAGGTTTATGATTAATATGGATCACTTCAATGCAATACCCAGCAATCACTCCTCAAAGAGGGGTCGCACGTGATATTAGCGCATCGGTCATCATCTCCATATTCTACCCTTCCCACCCCGTAAAGGTTATTTAAACGTGTGGATTGGTCACGAATGCTTATTGCGTGCTATTACCCGTCCCGTCCTATAAGTCCTAGAGGGTATTTAGGACCACTATTCCTACAAGGTGAGGACTAGGCTAAACCCTTAGGTTTAAAAGACAAAATGCTAGGCGGCATACATAACAAGTAGGACTGCACATAAAGGAACCATACAAAGGCAAATAAGAGGCTCACAGATCCCTCACAAGTAAACATGTAATTAGCACGTCTCAAACACATTTAAGGTCTTAAAAGAACGCGAGTTTAAAGATCAGTTTTAGCAGAAGGTTTAATCACAACTGAGTGATCCGAAGAGCGTTTGACATGTAGAAACACAACTAAGAAAACAGTTGAGTAAGTAAAGGTGAGGGAACTGTTAAAACATCGTTTGAAAAAAAAGGGTAGAGATTTGAAAATACAATAGTTTAAGTAAACCAGTATCAAAATAACGTGATCCTGGGCGGAAAGGTACCAGTAATTTAAAAGCTTAATAGAGCACGAATCAGGAAATTAGTGAGAGCCTATAAATACGAAACAGGTTTCTAGATAAAGGGATTTTCAGTAAAAGAGTGGACTTTCGGAGAGACGGATAAAAAGAGTTGGGAAAGTTAAAAGGTTGAGTAGTTTGAAACTAGTAAAACAAAATCAATCATCTTTATTATTATTGGGCCTAAAGCTTGCCTAGGCGATGTATGTATTGCCTTCTTGTCTTAAAAAAAGTGGTGAACATGCATATTGATTCCAGTTTTAAAGAGAAGACGCAGTCAAACAAACTTGTGTTGTTAAATTAAACAGCTAGTGAGGCGTTCAGCAATTGCAACCCTAAATAACATGATGTCTAATGCACATAAATCTCCTAAAGCATGGTCTCTAAATGCGGTAGTAGTTTCATAACAGTTGTTCGTTAATTACTATCTGACTACAAAGTGAGTATAACAATCTGAAAGTAAAGAGCCTAAAACAGGATATCTAGGTGTAAGATGCATGTCCTACGCATGGCTTCTATTGCACAAATTGGTAAGTAAAGCCCTATAGACATGTTCTCTACCCATTAATTAAACTAAGCATGCATAATCCCTCCTAATTTTACTATAACCCCAATCAGTTGTTTACACGTTATTCAAACCATGATCGCCGAATTACATAATGAAAAAAAATAAGATAAGAAGCTACTCTATAGGGAGCCTTCAACCAGGCCCAATCTTCCAACCTCACTTCTTTCGAGTTTCACAGCCTTGACCATGGTTTGGGTGCGGAAAAGCTCCCTAAGGGCCCAATGGAGGTCCTTGGCCAATACCAGCACCCAAACATTACAAAAATATTTGAACAAGTGCAGTGTGGAATTACCAACCTTGTGCATCAAAGTTCAATGGGCACTCAAAGGTACCCAAGGCAATGCTTACACGAAAGGGGGTAGAACCTAAACTCTATGAGTAGTGAGAGTGTGATAGAATTTTCTTTAAAGAAATTGAGTTGAAAAGATGTTTTTAAAAAAAAGAATGATCCATGTAGAACCGACTTTGAAAGAAAAACAATGGGACAGTTTTGACAAAACTCAGAACCAAAATACCTCATATAATTCTGGGCAGTAAACACAAACAGGGAAAAGGGAAGTGGGGGCAAGTAGTTCACATGTAATAACACAATTGCACCTAGATACCAAAGGAAAGCACTTCAAAACTTAGACAGTCAACAGGTTTCAACCAAAAGGGCTCATGATCACATGTTGAGAATGTACTGGGGCTAGGGAGTAGGAGGGAACATGCATTGAGCAAACCAGTAGGCATGCCGGATTAATAGAAGGATAATCACACAGGGGCATGCTAGTTGCAATAAGAACAGCAGGACCATAAGTAAAAGCATAGAAGAAACAAAATAAGGTGTAACATGTACAAAAGCATATTGTTTTGGATACTACAAATCAAATAGAGGGCATACCAGTCAAGGATGAGATAGTGTAGAGCATTAGTGTGCAGGGAAGTGAGCAGTAGTATGCAGACCAAACAATCAACAATGTATAGAGCAGTAGAAAAATGGAGCAGCCCCCAAAGATCAATCAGTCTTGGTGTGACGACCCGACCCGTCGTCTCATGTATCACTGCTTCGTTTCCCTCATTTTATGCTTCTTCATGTTTCGTTATCGGTATGTGGTGTGTTGGAGTTGATTTGGACTGGTTTTGATAAGAAATGAGACACTTAGTCTCTTTAAGGAAGACTTAAGTTGGAAAAGTCAACCGGACGTTGACTTATGAGTGAGAAGGTTCGGATGTGATTTCCGGTGATTCGGTTAGCTTCGGGGGATGATTTGTGACTTAGGAGCGTGGTCGGAAGCGATTTTGGAGGTCCGGTGTAGAATTAGGCTTGAATTGGCGAAGTTAGTATTTTGGCGAAATCCGGTTGATAGGTGAGATTTTGATCCGAGGGTCGGAATGGAATTCCGATAGTTGCAGTAGCTTCGTTAGGTGATTTTGGATATGTGTGCAAAATTTCAGATGATTCGGAGGTGATTTGGTTGGGTTTTTTATCGAAAGTGCATTTCGAAAGTTTTTGAAGAACTTAGGCTTGAATCCGATGTGATTTGATGGTTTTAGCGTTGTTTGATGTGTTTTGATGATTGGAACAAGTTTGAATGATGTCATGGGATATGTCCGTGCTTTTGGTTGAGGTCCCGGGGGCCTCGGGTGAGTTTCGGGGTGGTTTCGGATCATTTTGGAGAAATTTGATATTGTTGGTTCTGGTGTAACACTGTAGCATCGCAAATGCGAAGGTTATTCTAGGAATTGCGAAAACACTGTAGCTTGGCAAATGCGAAGGTTATTCCGGGAATTGCGAAAACACTATAGCTTCGCAAATGCGAAGGTTTTGCTGGGAATTGCGGAAACACTGTAGCTGGGTAGAAGGGTTTTATATTATTTCATCCGCGAAGCTTGGTCCATTTTCCTCCATTGTTGAACATCTTGGGAGCTTTTTGGGAGCAATTGAAGATGGTTTCGACTGGAGTTTGTTGGAGGTAAGATTTTTGAGTTAAAAACATGATTATTATGTGAAATTTACCTAGAAATTCATGGAATTAAGCCTAAAAATTGATGAACTAGGGCTTGAGTTTTTGATATTTTAAATTGGCATTTGATAGGTCATTTGAGCTCGGATTTGGGAGTTCTTGGTATGTATGGACTCGTGGCGAGACGAGGAATCCGGTAATGTGAATTTTGTAATTTTTCGAGAAGCGGGCCCGGGGCTCGAGTTTTGCTAGTTTTGAGATTTCTGCTATTTCTTGGTTGTTTTCGATCGGGTATTGTTCCCTTGGCATATTGTAATGTATTCGCTCTGATTTTGGTTAGATTCGACGCGCATGGAGGCCGGTTTGAGGGGCAAAGGCGTCGAGAGCTAGAGATTTCACCGGTTCGAGGTGAGTAATATTTGTAAATGATATCCTGAGGGTTTGAAACCCCGGATTTGCACATCATAGTGCTGTATTGTGGTGACTTGCACGCCGGGTATGAGCGTGGGGTAGAGCACCGTTGGGGATTGCGACTTGGTCCGTCCCGGTTGTTGATTTTACTGCGTAATTGACTGAAACCTACTTGATGCTAACGTGATTTGGGTTGATTGCCATGTTTTGGGCTTCGGGCCGATTATTTGAATCCTTTAGGGATTATTATCACTGTTTTCATGACACTTAGCATGTTAAATGATTTTAGTCCTGAGTTAAACCCTGTTTTGAAATGTGCAGTCATATTGTTAAAGTTTAAAGACTTAAATTGCATTTTTCTGATGTTTTGAGTTAAAGCTATTACTTGACATTGCCCGAGTGGCTCATTTGCATTGATCTGGACTGAATATGGATCGGGCTGCACGCCGCAGCGATATTATGATGATATTGCGCTTGGGCTGTAGGAGCCCCTCCGGAGTCTGAACCCCCACAGTGAGCGCGGGTACCCAAATAGATCGGGCTGCGCGCCGCAGCGGTCATGTGCATTGCATTGCATTCATGCATCAGTTCCTGTTTGTACTACGTGTCATGACATTCAGCACTCTCATTTCATTGGCATTCATGCTACTTCTTGCACTGTTTACCAGACGCCCTGGTGTTAATTGTTAGTGGAGTGCTGTGCCCGAGGGGCTGACTTATGTGCGGACTTGCACTATCTGATTACGCATTCATTTGCTTGACTGTTGGAAAAGGATATTTTCAAAAGAGGTTTTTAAACTGAGCCAGATATTTTCTAAAGGATTTTTTCACGGTTTTACTGTTTTCTCAAAGGGTTGTACTGTCCTATATAGCATGATGGAGTGCTCTTACGTGATTTCTTGCCTCTCAGTTATTATTTACTCTTATTACCACTGAGTTGGAAGTACTCACTTTACTCCCTGCACCTCGCGTGCAGTTGCAGGTATCGTTCACCCAGTAGCGGGTTATTAGCGGATTGATGGTATTGTTATTGTAGCTGAGCAAGGTGACCGCTAGCGTTCGCGGCACCGGATGTTGTCTTTTGTTTTTCCAAAAATTCATTTTTGTATAATATTGGCCCTGTAGTTAAATCAGGTTCCTTTAGATGCTCGTGACTTGTGACACCCCGGTCGGATTGTGTTAGGTTGTAAATATTGGTTATTATTGTCGTTAAGCTGTATTTATCTATTCATTTATGTTTAATAATTGTTAAAGTGAAAGGATTTGGGTTAGTTGGCTGGCTTTGTCTTCACGAGAGGCGCCATCACGACCGGGATGGGAATTGGGTCATGACACTTGGTTTTCAGCCGACTGAGTAATCAGTAATCAACAGGAAAGCAGGAGAGGATGTGTAGAAAACAAGAGAGAACACTGAGTATGCTTATGTGTGTAAGAGAGAGTTCAGAGCAATGAACCTTTTTTGTTCTTGTGTGTGATGTGCAATGTATCAGTGTGTAATGCAAAAGAGAACGGGGGTACTTATAGCTCTCAAATTAAGTGAAAATAAGGTAACACGTATAGACTGATCATAGTTATGAAAAATAATACCAATTAGAATCAATTAAAAACTCGGACTCCCTTCAATTAAGGAGTCATAGTTCAAACGGGTACAAAATGTGTCAAATAAGGAAAATTATTATTTGCAAGACTGGCATTTCCATAATAGGAGTAGTAAAATTATACAGAATATTTCAAGTAAGGAAAGTATAAGGATAGCATATTGTACACACAAATTAGTTCAAAGAATCACGGATGAAATTGAAAATCACAGGGAATTAGTACTAAGTAAGGAGAGCATTTCACAAATAAGGAAGTGATTCAAAAATCAGTGTAAAACTTCTAAGGGAAACATATACAAATTCAGGGATTCGAAGAGATGCACAAAATCAGCAGAATATTTGGTAAACGATGAACAATTAGACCTATAAAAGACAATAGGCATGAAAATCAGAGAACCCTAAGCAAGAAATCACAGAATCAATAGAAGGCTGGAACCCTAATAGCAAAATTAAAGCATGGAACTCGAAGAGTAACCAGAAGATCACACCAACAAGCACATAGCACAAACATAAACACATAACACTCAAAAAACCAGAAGATATAGTGATTTCGAAAAGGTTCAGGAAACCCTAGTTTTAAAAGAGAACAAAACGTTGAAAACTTGAACAATCAAAAAGATCTAGTAGAGAGTAGTGTAAAACACAAAAAAAAATAAGTTAAAAATCGTTTAAAAAGACAAGGTTTTTAAGAAAATCAGGGTTTCGTAATAAACCAGTGAGAGGTAAAGAACCTGGCTGTGAAACTCGTTAATAATGATGCTCGCAGCACCATCGAACCATAAACCATCGGAGAAAGGTCGGAGACAAATCAGGCAGAGCTTCCGATGACCATTTTGCAAGGTGGAGGCTTCTGGAGTCTCGAAAATGGAGGGAATCAACAAGACAAGGTTTCACGGCGGCTGGTGGTCGAGAGAAGTGAGGCTGGAGGTGGCCGGAGAGGCGGTGGATTCATCGGAGACGAGAGAGAGGGATGGATAAGGTTCTAGAGAGAAGGGAGAGCAAGAGTCAGTATAAGAGAGAGAGAGACCGTCTCTGAAATGAGGGGGTTTGGGGGGGTTGTTGAATTTAATTTTGGAAATAAAACCTGGGCCGTTGATCTCACTTGATCAACGACTCATATTAGATTAAAGCTGGACCGGGTCATTAAATCGGGTATGGGTCGGGTGATTTGAGGACTGGGTTGGGGGTTTTGGGGTTAGAAAGTTTGGGGGGTTCAAGTTTTGTGT
>NW_017674868.1:13775-22338 GCF_001879085.1 Nicotiana attenuata | reverse complement strand
GCTAAGACAAAACCATTCATATGCGGACCACAGGTCCCTGCATGAACTTCTTCCAACAACCTGGATGCTTCCTTTGCTTCGACACATCTTAGCAGTCCCAAATCGGGAGTCCTCCTGTACAGGATTCCTCCGCTGTGAAAGAAGTGATTGGATAACCTCCGCAGTGTGCGCCTTTGAGTGGTGTTTGCACGTTCTGGATACTCTCCTGTTGACAGATACTTCTTAATATCATGAAACCGTGGTTTTCCATCTGCTTCTTCCTCGACATGAGCACAGTAGGCGGGTTGATCTGGATTTTTACTGGGATGGGATCAATGAAGTTCTTATCTGGATGTTGAATCATGGATTATAGAGTGGCCAATGCATCGGTGAACTCATTCTGTACTCTGGGAACATGCCGGAATTCTGTCTTTGTAAACCTCTTCCTCAATTCTTGTACGCGATGCAAATATGGGAGTATCTTGGAGTTCTTGGTTGCCTATTCTTCCCGAACCTGATGTATGAGCAAGTCAGAATCCCCAATCACTAGCAACTCCTGAACGTTCATGTCAATGGCCAGCTTGAGCCCCAAGATGCAGGCTTCGTACTCGGCCATGTTGTTGGTGCACGGGAACCTGAGTTTGGCGGACACCGGATAATGCTGACCTGTTTCTGATACTAGAACTGCTCCTATGCCAACGCCTTTAAAGTTTGCTGCTCCGCCGAAGAACATTCTCCAGCCATCATAGGATTCTGCAAGGTCTTTTCCTATGAAAAAAACCTCCTCATCGGGAAAATACGTCTTTAGAGGCTCGTATTCTCCGCCCACGGGGTTTTCGGCAAGATGATCGGCTAGTGCCTGTCCTTTGATTACTTTCTGAGTCACGTAGACGATATCAAACTCACTCAGCAGAATTTGCCATTTGGCTAGCTTGCCCATGGGCATGGGCTTCTGAAAGATGTACTTCAGTGGATCCATCCTTGATATGAGATAAGTAGTATAGGCGCAGAAATAATGCCTCAACTTCTGAGCTACCCAGGTTAGAGCACAACAGGTGCGCTCTAATAGAGAATATCGGGCCTCGTACGGGGTGAACTTCTTACTGAGATAGTAGATGGATTGCTCCTTTCTCCCTGTTTCATCGTGTTGTCCCAGAACACAACCGAATGCTCCATCCAATAATGCAAGGTAGAGCAATAGAGGTCTACCTGGTTCGGGCAGAACCAAGACGGGCGGCGTTGACAGGTATTCCTTGATTCTGTCAAATGCTTTCTGGCAATCATCAGTCCATTTGGTAGCAACGTCCTTCTTCAACATTTTAAAGATGGGTTCACAAATGACAGTGGACTGAGCTATGAACCGGCTGATATAGTTGAGTCTCCCCAAGAAACTCATAACCTCTTTCTTGTTCTTTGGAGGTGGTAATTCTTGAACGGCTTTGACCTTTGATAGATCGAGTTCTATTCCCCGTCGACTTATGATGAACCCAAGCAGTTTTCCGGCTGGAACCCCGAATGCACACTTGTCGGGATTCAAATTCAAGTTTTACCTTCTCAATCTGTTGAAGAACTTTCTTAAATCCTCCATGTGGTCAGTGGCTTTCTTGGATTTAATGATGACATCATCTATATACACCTCGATCTCCCTATGTATCATGTCATGGAAAATAGTAGTCATGGCCCTCATGTAGGTGGCCCCAACATTCTTTAATCCAAATGGCATCATCTTGTAACAATACATTCCCGCGGCGTGATGAAAGTCGTTTTCTCTGCGTCTTCTTCGTCCATCCATATCTGATGGCACCCAGCAAAACAATCGACGAAAACTGCAGCTCGTGCTTGGCGCATTTGTCAATCAGGATGTGTATGTTCGGCAAGGGGAAGTCGTCTTTCGGACTGGCTCGATTGAGGTCCTGGTAGTCGACACAGACTCTGACCTTCCCATCCTTCTTTGGTACTGGCACAATGTTGGCTAACCATGTCGGGTACTCCACTACCCTGAGGACCTTGGCTTTGACTTGCTTGGTGACTTCTTCCTTGATTTTCAGACTCATGTCTGGCTTGAACTTTCTGAGCTTCTGCTTTAACGGCGGACACGTCGGATCTGTTGGCAGTTTGTGAGCTACAATAGATGTACTGAGACCGGTCATATCATCATATGACCAGGCAAATATGTCCTCGTATTCTTTTAAGAACTCCGTGTACTCTTCCTTTTCTGATGGTGACAGGTGAACACTGATGCGCGTTTCCTTGACATTCTCTGTATTCCCCAGGTTGACGACCTCAGTTTCGTCCAGGTTAGACTTAGGTCTATTCTCAAAGTCTTCGACCTCTTTAATGACCTCTTCTGGTATCTCATCCTCTTTTGAGTCTATATCCGTTTGTTGCGTTATCTCGTCGCATGTCACATTCATCGGTTCATCAAGATAAGTAATAGTAATGCTGTGTAAAAGTAAAATAAATGATAGAGAAAAATAATAAGAGCGAGACACATATAAGAAACTGAAATGCTTTGATAAATTCCAAAATTGTTTTGAACATCGGAACTTTTTTTTTTTAAAATTTAAAGATAATACTGAAGGGAAATCAACTAGCGAGAAGTAAAAGGTAATGCATAATGCTATGTTCAGCCTTGCTACCCCGAAGCTCTCCGGGCCTTGGTGGTTCTGATGGACCAATTGTTGAGGCGCTCCCCTCGGCTCACGGTTTGTATGGAAGGGCCTTCCTCCCCTTCCTGCTCGAGAATGACGTGACAGTCCATATCGCCATTTTCCAAAAATAGGTTCTTCATCGCGGCCAATGTTTCATCTTCCTCTGACCCATATAAGATGTCTGCCGGCTGGAAAGTCTGCTCCAGGCGGGGTATAGGGTGCTCCAGTGGATAATAAGGGCCGTGCCATGGTGGCGACCAATCCTTGAATTCTTCCCAAGTATACTCATACCCCAACCCGAAAGTGGTGCCATGCTTCTTCAGTTTGATAGGCTTGGTGATTCCCTGGAGGTTCTTGCCGAGCCCTTTGCCAGGTTCATACCCGCTCCAGTTTAGTATACTCTCTATCTTGTTATCCCACCACTTATCTTTGTCCACGGCTTTGACTCGCTCAATCTGGTGGTAAGTTTCTCCTCCTAGTTTCCTTCTTCCTTCAATTGCTGGGATGGTTTGACGACTGTATATGGGGTTACTCCCGTCATCATGGATAATCACCTCTTGGTGATTCCACTCGAACTTCACTGCCTGGTGCAGGGTTGATGCTACAGCTCCAACGGCGTGGATCTAAGGTCGTCCTAGTAGTAAGTTGTAGGATGCTGGGATGTCTATTACTTGAAAATCGGCATCGAACCAAGTTGGCCCCATTTGCAAACATAAACTGATTTCCCCAATAGTGGACCTTTGGGAGCCATCGAAAGCTTTGACGTTGATAGCCCCATCCTTGATTTCATGCAGACTCTTCCCTAATGTTCTGATGGTCACCAGTGGACAAATGTTGAGGCTGGACCCTCCGTCAATCAAAGTCCTGGTGATGAAATAGTCCTCGCATTGCACAGTGATGTGCAACGCTTTGTTGTGGCCTAAACCTTCAGGGGGCAACTCATCCTCGTGGAAAGTGATTTTATGACTCTCCAATACCTGCCCGACCATTTTTGCCATCTCTCCTCCAGTTATATTGCTGGGTACGTACGCCTCGCCAGTATCTTCATCAAGGCGTTCTTGTGTGTCTCGGAGCTTTGCAGTAGAGCTAGAATGGAGATCGGTGCTGGTGTTTTGTTTAATTGGTCGACAACTGAGTATTCTTTTGCCTGTATTTTCCGCCAGAGATCATCGGGCCCAGTTTCAATAGGCCGTCCAGAGGCCTGCTTACTTGATTCAATGTAGTGCTCCAGAGTATAAATTCTGCCAGTCCTGGTCATACCCTGTGCTGCAATTACTTCTCCAGACCTGGTTTTCCCCTTCTTCTTGCCTCGGCGGTGTAATCCCAAGGAATGGCCTGTGTATGGAATGGCGTTACGGCTGACATTGCCACAGGAATGGGCACTCTCGTTTTGGGAGGCAATACATCAACTTCAAATGGTACTTTCGGAGACCCAAACTCCACCTCAATTGGCTTTGCGGTCTTTGTGGATGACGGTGTTTCAAACTCGAGAGGCACGGACATGTTTACCTCAGCATTCCCAGAGGGCTGGATCTGGACTGCGAGTGGATTTAGGGTGACTGTTGGTTTCTTGGGCTCGTCACCTTCGGCAACTAATCTAATCCCAATCATCTTCTACTTCGATCATATGCACACCACCACCCTTATGATCAGGCAAAGGATTGTTTTGAACATTAGGAGCAGGTTCCTTGGCCACGATGATTTTGTTATCAATTAGAGCTTGGATTTTGTCTTTCAGAGATCGGCACTCATCAATGGTATGCCCTTTCATGCCGGAATGGTATGCACAGGTTTTGTTTGGATTGACCAATTGGGAAGGATTTTCTGGAGTTATGGCAGGGATTGGGGTGACGTAACCGGCTGCTTTGAGTCTTTCATATAGTTGGTCGATTGTTTCGGCGATGGTCGTGTATTGCTTGGGAGGTCTACGGTCGAAGTAGGGCGTATCCTGGGGAAGTTTCAGCGTGCGGGGGGTGATTGGTAGTGAGCGTTATAGGCTTGGTAGACGGGTGCAGTTTGGGAATATCTTGGTGAGGTAGATTGATATGTGGGGGAGGGGGATGATTGGTAAGTGGGTGATGGAATTTGGTAAGAGGGCGGAGGTGCTTGGTAATTGGGGATAGGCTGGTATGTGAGAGGGGGTACCGGGTAGGCTTGGTATTTTACTGGGGACTTGGTTCTCTGTGCAACCATCACGGCACTCAGGTCCTTTTTCTTGGACGCGCCACCAGATTGCAGGGCTTTGTTGGTAGCCTGCAGTGCTTCAAAATTAGTGACCATACCGCTCTTAATGCCTTCCTCAATCCTTTCTCCTAGCTTGATGATATCGGAGAATTTCTGGCCCTCTATCAACATTAACCTCTCATAATACTGCGGATCTTGAGCTCGGACGAAAAATCGGTTCATCTGTTCTTGCTCTAAGGCCGGCCTGACCTTAGCAGCCTCGGATCTCCGTCGAGTAGCATACTCGCGGAATGTCTCAGTGGGTTTCTTTTTCAAATTCTGGATGTAGAAGATATCTGGTGCATTTTCTGTATTGAACCTGAACCTGTCCATGAAATCGGATGCCATTCCAACCCAGCTCGTCCACTTCTTAGGATCTTGGCTAATGTACCAAGATAGCGCATCGCCTTTCAAACTTCTCATGAAGAGTTTCATGCGAATCTTTTCATCTCTTCCTACGCCGACCAGCTTATCACAGTATGTCCTCAAATGGACTCTGGGATCCCCCGAGCCGTCAAACATTTCGAACTTGGGAGGTTTGTACCCCTCAGGAAGTTCGACGTCTAGCTGAATGCAAAGATCCTCATAATTCAGCCCTTCAATACCTTTGCTTCCTTCAATACCCTGGACTCGGCTAGTCAGTTTCTTGAGCTCAGCGGCCAGGTTCTTGATGAGAGAGTCTTTGTCATCAGACTCCGGTGTGTTTGAAATGGGTTGAGTGTATTGTGGTAGGGTTTCCACATAGATGGGAGTGTGGTGGGGATGATCATTTGGTGATTCAGGGATGAAGAGTGGGGTGTTGTTGTGACATGTGTTGCAATTTTGATGAGTAGCGGGTTGTTTCTGCTGCTTCGGGATGTTCTGTGGAGGCATGGGGTGTTGAAAGTTGATGTCGGGAGTAGTGAGGGAGAATGACAGACTCGCCAAGTTCCGAACTTGGTCTAGTTCTTCTTGAAATTTCCGTAACTTCTGTTCGAGCGGAGCGGCACTTTCTTTAGATACCTGAATACCCTGAGGAACCTCTACCCTTTCAACCGAATTCTCCTTTCTGGCGTTGTTCAAATCTTCCATTTTTGCTTTGCCCCTGTTTTTGATAGGACTTGGAGGAGGAGGAGGTGGAGGGCCCTTAGATCTTGTGGAGTAGGATGACGATGCCAGAATGCACGAACTAACCTTTTGGGGAGGGGAATAAAACAAAAGTAAAAACAAAAAGGTAATAAGTTAGTACGGATTCTGAGGAAAAATGTTGCAATATTTAAACACATAGTGCAAGAATATAAATCGTGCCCTAAATTGGGTGCCTCGTTGTGCCTGAGGTAGGCCTAGCGACAAATTGATTTGGAGAACTTATAATGCTAAATGCCTCATTTTATTGATAAAAATAAGACGAATCCCCAAAACGACACTAAAAATGCAGAAATAAAATGTCACTAATGGTCGTTGGCCTTATTACATTTTAAAGCAAAAGAAAAGACTCCTAACTACTTGGTCCCAGAAAGACCTTCTTCAGGTTGAATGTTCTCGTTGATCAAATCCTCCAGTTCACGCAGGTTCTCGAGTAAAAATGCCTTTGCCAGGCGTTCTCCTTCGTTTCCCTCAGCGTTCTGGCAATCAGTGACTCTTTTTCTTACTTTTCCTTCCAATTCCAGCAGACTGTATTCCAGATATTCCAGCTTTTCGCTAGCCTTGGTGACCCTCTCTTTCCATTCATTGATTTGGTCACTTGATGGGAGATTCCTCCACCAGGTCAGCAAGAGTGAGGGTATACTGACCATACCGAAGTCGGGGACCTTGTTCTCCATTTTCTACAAAACAAAAGGGTTAAGACAATACCCCCCCACCGGACTCGACTATTTAAACCAATAATTAGCATAAAAGTATTTAGTTCTCCAAATAAATGCACTGAACAATGGTGTTGTCCGTTTGGGTTCCAGGGGAACCCAGTGGACTTTGGACAAGGCTATCTTAAAGAGTCATTATGTGGACAGCATAACTAACTCGACTAGGTTTGACAGTGATGCATGAACAATTAAATAGAATAAGGTTTCTATGAGGTGCTAGACCGGTACCCTTGAGCGGACAACTCAAGAGGGAAAGGCACGGAACCGTCGACTGCACCGCTGATCGACTAGTTTTACCGCAAATATGCCTTTGCCAAATTTAGGGGGTAATAATATCGGAAGAGCGCAACAACTCATCAAGCGTTGCTATGGTATTTGTTTGGCACGAGTGGAATATGATGTTGAAGATGCAATTACAAGAATGAAACAAATTGTCACATATTTTCACGTTCATAATGATTACAATAATTGCTCAGAAATTACAACGGTATTGAAGGAAGGCAGTAAATGAAAGCGTTAAACAAAAAGAAACAAAAGACAAGTTAGTTTCGAATAAAGGTATTAAACAAAGCAATAAAGAAAACAATAAAGTCACATATAACATGAAGTAGTAAAAGCCTAAAGACATCCCCAGCAGAGTCGCCATGCTGTCGACGCCCCCTTTTTCAAAAGCGAAATCGGGTTTACGACATTTGGGAAGACAACTCTATTCCCGTTTGGGAATTGGGTTTTTGGATTTGAAGAGTCGCCACCTAATGATTGAGTGCATTAGGCCACTAAGGGTTTTTGATTTTGAAAACCAGAGTTCGGGTAAGGGCTAGAAATTATCTTGAGGGGAAGGTGTTAGGCACCCCTCAAGATCCACTAGTGTGGTTCCCGGCCATGCTATGTTGTGACTTTACAAATAATCAATCAAGGCTCAAATAAGGACTTGCAATTAAATTGAAACTTGTGAAAGTAAGTAGAAAGAGAGCAGAGATTTGAAAGGTCTAAACAATTCTAAAGAGAGCAAACAAAGACAAACAAAGGAAAAGGGATCCTAGGTTTATGATTAATATGGATCACTTCAATGCAATACCCAGCAATCACTCCTCAAAGAGGGGTCGCACGTGATATTAGCGCATCGGTCATCATCTCCATATTCTACCCTTCCCATCCCGTAAAGGTTATTTAAACGTGTGGATTGGTCACGAATGCTTATTGCGTGCTATTACCCGTCCCGTGCTATAAGTCCTAGAGGGTATTTAGGACTACTATTCCTACAAGGTGAGGACTAGGCTGAACCCTTAGGTTTAAACGACGAAATGCTAGGCGACATACATAACAAGTAGGACTGCACACAAAGGAACCATACAAAGGCAAATAAGAGGCTCACAGATCCCTCACAAGTAAACATGTAATTAGCACGTCTAAAACACATTTAAGGTCTTAAAAGAATGCGAGTTTAAAGATCAGTTTTAGCAGAAGGTTTAATCACAACTGAGTGATCCGAAGAGCCTTTGACATGCAGAAACACAACTAAGAAAACAGTTGAGTAAGTAAAGGTGAGGGAACTGCTAAAACATCGTTTGAAAAAAAAGGGTAGAGATTTGAAAATACAATAGTTTAAGTAAACAAGTATCAAAATAACGTGATCCTGGGC
Source organism: Nicotiana attenuata (assembly GCF_001879085.1). Taxonomy (NCBI): domain Eukaryota; kingdom Viridiplantae; phylum Streptophyta; class Magnoliopsida; order Solanales; family Solanaceae; genus Nicotiana; species Nicotiana attenuata. Next base: position 14,002 of record NW_017674868.1, on the reverse strand, counting down.
AGAAAGGTAAACCAGTAATTTGAAAACTTAATGGAGCAAGAATCAGGAAATTAGTGAGAGCATATAAATACGAAACAGGTTTCCAGATAAAGAGATTTTCAGTAAAAGAGTGGACTTTCGGAGAGACGGATAAAAAGAGTTGGGAAAGTTAAAAGGTTGAGTAGTTCGAAACTAGTAAAACAAAATCAATCATCTTTATTATTATTGGGCCTAAAGCTTGCCTAGGC
>NW_017674868.1:4730-9259 GCF_001879085.1 Nicotiana attenuata | reverse complement strand
GGCAGAGGGCCATCATACAAATGACTGTTGGACTTTGAAGCAAGCGGTGGAGAATTTAATAGAGCAAGGGAAAATTGTGTTGAGGGATGAGGATGTCCCAAATGTGACCAATAACCCGCTGCCCGCTCACAACAACAGGACAGTAATCGGGATGATCTGTGAGGACAGAGAATTCGATCCAGCCTTAAAATCTATAATTGCTATTGCCGACGCAGAAAGAAAGCCCGAGGTGGACCCAAAGCAAGAGAAGAGCAAAATCACTGAGACAGAACCAGAAAAGAAAGCTGATTTGAAACAGGGAACACAAATGTACGTACCCAAGCAGGCCTATGTGGTACGGGGGACAATTAAGCCATCTCGGCTGAATGAGCCAGTGGTTATTGGACGCGTACCACAGAAGCCGATAACCAACCGTGCTGCGGTACCATGGAATTATCAGCAGACGGGGGTCATATACAAGGGAAAGGAACTTGGGAGAGCTGCTAGAAAACCTCTCTGTTGAGAAATATTCAAATGTAGAGGAGGGCACCCATATGGTTCAGCCGGGGGAAGGTACTAGCGCCGCTGAGGTGCTCTACATGGGACCAGATGCTAAACTCCAGAACTGGAAGGCTACGCCATTCCTGATCAGGCAGGAGTCCCAGTAAACTAGCCCTGCCACTTTTTCTGCATCTCAAGTTATTTCAGGGTGTAACTCGGATGTTTCCTGTAGTTTCTTGTCTTTAAATTCCCGAATGTGAACCCTGTTATCTTCAAAATTCAAAAAAAATAAAAAATTTAATCAAAACTTCTTCGTTCATTTTTTCTTTCTGATTTTGCTGTTTTTCTCCTTCATTTTCTTCTCTTTAGTTCTAATAATGCAGCTTTAAATAACATGACATGCTTGCAGACTTCATGCCTAGACCCCAAAACGCTGTCAGATTTCGAGATCATGAATCAAGAGTCAGAATGCAAAGAAGGTAACTTTGAAGAAATAAAACAAAGAATTGGAATAATCGAAGGAAAATTGGTTCGCACATTACAACAAGAGAGTGTGCTGTACTCAGGGAATATCCGGGCAGTTGTACCAACAAAGAATGGCCCATTCTTACAATAAGAAAGTGCGGCCCAGGAATCTTGAAATAGGACAACTGGTGTTAAGACGCAGTCTCCCTCATTACCAGGAAGCAAAAGGAAAATTTGCTCCTAATTAGAAAAGTCCTTACATCATCAGAAGGATACTGATAAGAGGAGCATGATATTTGGGAGACATCGAAAGAAATGATCCTGAAACAGCAAATGCAATAAAAAGATACTACGTCTAATCCTCATGCGGCGATGGCTTTTGTGCAATTGAGATAACGAAGGCTTTCCTTCCCGCTACCCAAACACTATCAATCCTTTGTAAACCCTTTGAGTCGGTTACTCTTCTTTGGTCACCCTCTTTGGAACCCGGAAGTACCAGCGGAAAAGAAGAGGAAAAGAAAAGAAAAGAAAAAGAAAAAAAAGAAAAGAAAAGAAAAACAAAAAGAACAAAAAAAGAAAAAGAGCAAAAGAAAAGAAAAAGAAAAAGAAAACAAAAAAAAAACAAAAAACCAAAACAAAAGAAAAAAAAAAAATTATTTGCCTGAACTACGTTTGACTTGATCCCGAAAGGGTACGTAGGCAGCCTCTCTCTGGGGTTCAGTCACACCAAAGCAAAAATCCCAATTTCCCCAAAAGTTGAAACTGGGGCAAATGATATAATGGTTCGGCCATGAATCCGCCGAAATGGTTCCAAAGTTGTAGTTCCGCCCAAAATCCTTTTACCCCAAAACCTTGTCCAAGTCCTTCCGATCAATTGGCAAAGGCAGGGAAGTGGAAAATGTTATTATGGGAATCTGACAGAATGCAAATTGAGAGAAATAAAATGAGAGAGTCTTATCGGTGAAAACCTTCGGGCACCATAAGGCGATGGTGAGTAGAGAAACTAAAAATGAGAGAGTTCGTTTAGTGAAAACTCGCAAAGAGCACTATCGGGCGACGGTGAGAAGAGAAATGAGAGAGGTCGATTGGCGAAAACCCGCAAAGGGCGCTGTCGGCCGAAAAGAAGATATCTCATCACTAAAAGAGTCTTGGCAAGGTTCCCTGACTTTGAAATGCGGATCAATGGGTTCACGAGAAGCTGGAAAGTTTGTGTGGGTCGGGCGTCCAGTCCAAGAAGCATGTCATGATCATTTGAAGCCAGCATGCACACCCCAGATAAGTCCTTCTTTCCCCCGAAAGGGATGCTTCTCTTTAAACTCACCTGATTGCCTTTCTGCACACTTCTCTTTGAATCCCTTTCGGTTTAACTCTGATTACGTAACTAGTATAAAGAAAAGGTGGCAGGACCGGTTTTATAGGGCTCCGCCTGGTCAGAGTCGAAGAAATACCCAGCCTCAGCAAGTGCGTCAGGCATATCTCGACTGACCATAGTGATTGATGCTTTCGAAGCAAGAACATTGGAAAAAGAAAGGAAGTCAAAGGCAAAGGTCTCAAGGGTAGAATAAAGTGAAAAGGCTAGAGCCCACACGGGTGAGTCATAATGAAATCCTAAAAGCTGAACCCGATCGGTTTGAAAAGAGATCTACCCTCAAGGCAAACGAGCAGCAAAGTTCTCAACGGAAATGAGACCGGGATCAAGTAATCGAGATGATCAAGGCCACATAACCAACCACCGTTTCAAACTAACAAATTGCTCTTTGTTGAAAACAGGTTTAATTCAAAGCAACCGTGCAAGAAGCAGGTGCAGTCCAAAAAGAAATGAAATGCGCAAGCGCTGAAACATCTTTGCAACAGGAAAACGACCAAAAAGGAAGTTTCCCCTCCCCAAGTTCTTTCATGTGTCTTGCTAAATAAAAGGAAAACATAAAAAGAGGAAAACAAAAGAAGAAGAAAGAAGAAAGGAAATAAAATGAAAATCCCAAAAGAAAAACAAATCATGGTAGCATAGGATCTCATTCCTTAAATATCCCGGCCAAAAAACCGAGGATCTCCCGACCAAAAAACCGTGGAACTTTTTCTTTCCAAATCTAGGCCAAAAAACCGAGGATCTCCCAGCCAAAAAATCGTGGAGCTTTTTCTTTCCAAATCCCGGCCAAAACACCGAGGATCTCCCGGCCAAAAACTGTGGAGCTTTTTCTTTCCAAATCCCGGCCAAAAAACCGAGGATCTCCCGGCCGAAAAACCGTGGAGCTTTTTCTTTCCAAATCCCGGCCAAAAAACCGAGGATCTCCCGGCCAAAAAACCGAGGATTTTTTTCTTTCCAAATCCCGGCCAAAAAACCGAGGATCTCCCTGGCATTCCCTAAGGAGCTTTTTCTTTCCAAATCCCGGCCAAAAAACCGAGGATCTACCGGCCAAAAAACCGTGGAGCTTTTTCTTTCCATCCTGGCCAAAAACTGAGGATCTCCCGGCCAAAAACCGTGGAGCTTTTTCTTTCCAAATCCCGGCCAAAAAACCGAGGATCTCCCGGCCAAAAAACCGTGGAGCTTTTTCTTTCCATCCCGGCCAAAAATCGAGGATCTCCCGGCCAAAAAATCGTGGAGCTTTTTCTTTCCAAATCCCGGCCAAAACACCGAGGATCTCCCGGCCAAAAAAAAACCGTGGAGCTTTTTCTTTCCAAATCCCGGCCAAAAAACCGAGGACCTCCCGGCCAAAAACCGTGGAGCTTTTTCTTTCCAAATCCCGGCCAAAAAACCGAGGATCTCCCGGCCGAAAAACCGTGGAGCTTTTTCTTTCCAAATCCCGGCCAAAAAACCGAGGATCTCCCGGCCAAAAAACCGAGGAGCTTTTTCTTTCCAAATTCCGGCCAAAAACCGAGGATCTCTCTACACATTCCTGATTTGATTGCTTAGATATGTGTCACAATTAACTCACGAAATTTTCCTAGTGACAACTGGGGCAGAAAATTTCGTTCGTTTGTTTGTTTTGGTATCCTAAGCAGGTCAACCTCAAGACACAAGGTGTGAGATGACCAATGGAATAAATCTCAATCCAGAATCAAGAAAAGAAGAAAAGAACAAAAAAGATGAACTCAAATGTGAAGCAAGCAAGGGCGCGGATTGCTCAAAATCTGATTGAAGTCACAAGCTCCGTTCACCCTGTTTTGACTCAATGCTGCATGAAGAAGTAGACACCTACAACTTGCAAGCATCAAGATTCAGATCGAAGTCCATAGCAAAATCAGTTAAGACTCAAAATCAAGTTTCAAGACAATTATTGATAGGAATCTTGTAACTCATAGTTGATAGGCATAGCTAGCTTAGCCTTGATTTTCCTTCTGGTGTAATAAGGAGGTCAGCAAGCAGTAGCAGCAGCAACAACAGTGAAATCACAGCTCCTGGTAGTCCCAGCTACCAAACCTTCCAGAACTACACTGACATGATTCCTTTATAGCCAAGGATATGTAGGCAACCTTTGAAGCGGGGTTCGGTCAGACGGTTTTCAAAATGCTTCTCATGGAGTGCCGAGCAGGCAAAAATCTTTCATGGTGCTCATTTATCTTTGCCCGAAAACCCTTCGTGTCTT
>NW_017674868.1:2727-3482 GCF_001879085.1 Nicotiana attenuata | reverse complement strand
CCGAACCAAATTTACCCCCCCCTCCTTTCGTCTCTCCAGAACCCCTAAAGAACCCCTCCCCGCTCCGCCGCCCTCCGCCCTAGCACCGCCGGCCGGAAATCGCCTCCGCCGGCGGCGAAGCTCCAATCACGCCCAAAATCTCACCATATCATCTCTTTCATCTCCTCATCCTATATCCTCTGTTATTTTCTTTCAAATCCCAACCAAACGTCCCAAATCCTCCAAACCCTAGGCGCCGCCACCACTGCCCACGGCGGCGCCGCCGCCCAAGCGACCCCAAAAATACACCCAATGTTCCCCCGACTCCCCTTTTCCTTAATCCTCAACCAGATCCCCTCAAATCTTCTTACATCTTCTCGGATTTCAAATCTTAGATCGGCAGAACCCTAAATTTTGGGTTCCTCGAATTTGTCCCAATTCCCTGAGTCCAAAGCTCGAGTCAAGCTTCGAGATAATGTGTTCACGTGTTTTGTTGAAGAACGCACGTTCACATCATTCCGGGGTTGACTCGAAAGTCCAGTAGAATTAATCTTAAAAACCAGTAGGTTTTCTTTCAATTGATATTAATTGATTTAGAATTTTTTGATTTTTAGTTGATTTTTGTTTCATTGATTTGGTTCTGTTTTAGTTCTTATTTTTTTTAGGTTTACTTTGTCCCGTTTCGATTCTTCTTCTGTCGATTTGACTCTATATTTGTTTCCAATAGAATAAATCCATGTTTGTCGTTGTTAATTTGATTTTTAGTTTCAAGTTTG
>NW_017674868.1:0-2486 GCF_001879085.1 Nicotiana attenuata | reverse complement strand
TCGCTAAAGGTGCTAATCTGGTCGCTAAAAGTGCCACACCAGACCTGATGCACCAGCACTCTTTAATTTCACTAAAAAGGCTCTAACTCCTTCGTACGAACTCGGAATTAGACGATTCTTGTTCCTATGAGTCACAAATAATAATACGAACACAACCCTTCAATCGAAACTCAATTCGGAGCTCATTTGCCCAGTGCGATATCCATTTCGCTCGTTAAACAATTACTCATGTTTCGCGTCAAAAACCCAATCGCGACTTGATGAAATTAGACCAAAATTTCCAGATCAGTCCTATAATTCATTATCAAAATTCTGAAAGTCTCGGAATCAAATTTGGATCTTTAGGACTAAAAATGAACCTTTAGATCATTACATTTATGCTCAAAACGGCAAAAATCTTTCAAAAACTCTTCCAAAATTTATCCGAGCCTCATGGGATCCCAACAAAGTATACTAACAAGTCCCATAATATATTACGGACTTGCTCGAGGCCTCAAATCACATCAAACAACGCTAAAATCATGAATCAACCTCCAATCCAAGCTTTATGAACTTTAGAACTTCCAACTTCTATTTCCGATGCCGAAACCTATCAAATCACGTCCGATTGACTTCAAATTTTGCACACAAGTCCAAAATGACATACCGAAGCTATAGTAACTCTCGGAATTCCATTCCGACTCCCGGATCATAATTTCACCTATCAACCGGAAATCGCCAAAATACTACCTTCGCCAAAATAGGCTAACTTCTTCACCGGACCTCCAAAATTACTCCCAATTGCGCTCTTAAGCCTTAAATCATCACCCAGAGCTAACCGAATCATCGGAATTCAATTCTGAGCCTTCTAACTCACGAGTCAACATCCGGTTGACTTTTCCAACTTAAGCCTTCTTAAAAGAGACTAAGTGTCTCATTTCTTATCAAAATCATTCCAAATCAATTCTAACGCACCCAATACCAATAATGAAACATAAGAAAGTAGAAAATGGGAAGAACAGGGTAGTAACTCATGAGACGACGGGTCGGGTCGTCACATTCTCCCCAAGTTAAACAAACGCTCGTCCTCGAGCGTACCCAGAGTTGTCCTAGAAGCCAACCAAAAGCTGAATAACCTTACTAAGCCTCCACCCGGGGTGATCCCACGTCACCCTATGTCATACAGGTCCGATAACACATTTAAATCGGATTTACACAATACAGCCTAGCCCATAAATCATAGAACTACCTTTTTACTTCTGAAACCATCAATATGATCAAAACCTCACACCTATACCTTGAATAGCCTCGAACCAGCTGTAATAACCCATACTTGCACCGTCAGGTGAAAACATATGATATACCGCCTAAACCAAACACTTGGAACCATAACTTCTATTCACAACAGTTGTCCCCAGCAACCAATTACCGGCAGAGAACTTCTTATTAGCTAAAGCCTTATTCCAACACTTTTATATACTGCCAACGATGAATGAAACACGCTATAAATCGTAGTCATCTCTCAGATCAACCATTCCTGAAACCACTTCCCTTGACTGATATCACAACAGATTTCTAGGTCAAACCTCGATATTATCTTCCTAACAAGCTCAGATCAAATCTGTCCGTATTCATTAATGAACCCAACGATCACCTCGAATCCAACACCACTCTGGTGATATGATACCTCCATACAAGTCTAAACCACATCTTGCATAATACACGCACCAGTAAGAAACGATCTGAACACATTCAAATCATAACAAATGACTCAAACGAAAGAGCTGTACCTCAAGCTCATCGATACCATTATAATACAAGGCTGAGACCCCGTTTCACATCATAGAAATAGAATGCCTGAATCTACCCCGAAAGGTCATAACTCCCATAGCCTCGCTACAATGCGCGATCCTATCCCAACACTGTTACACCTGAAGCACCTCAAGCCGCTATGCTCAAAATCAACAACCACGCACATTTGATGTCTGAAACCCACGTAATTCATTACACCCACGGTGAAACAAATAACATATACCACGCAAAACTGATAGAACATAATCCAACTCACCTCGCCACTCAACCCGTGGCATTTCCGGCATAGCCCATGGCACAATAGTTCAGAATTGCCCGACGCTAAGACAACCAGTCTAAGTTCTCACATCACATACAAAATCTAACATACCAGCAAGTAAAGATCCACTCGAGCCTCCAAATCCTGATAGCCCTTAAACAGTACCGACGCACACGATCCACAACCACAATATAGCTTGAACATGAGAACTCCTAGTCTCCAGCCCTATATAGCACGCGCATCATCATACCTGACCCCAATATTATTGAAGTGCCATCAACTTAATCACATTGGCCTTTTTCTGAAACATGTAACCTGTACGATTCACTATGATTAGAAATAAAATTTCCTTAATCATCTGAAGATCATTCCCCCTAATCATCTGAAGCTCATTTCTCTAATCACCCAAAGTTGCCCGTACTGCCTAAGAACTGTT
>NW_017674867.1:70462-82464 GCF_001879085.1 Nicotiana attenuata | reverse complement strand
GGACCCTACTGGTGTATATATATATGTGTATATATATATATATATATGTATATATATATATATATATATATATATATATATATATATAATAAAAAAACTGAACATAGAAATTCCTAGGAGCAAACAAGGAACCAAAGAAAGGTCACCTGAATAGTTATCTGCTCTCTCCATATCTCTACTTTTTTTTTTTGATAAGTGGCTGTTTGAAGATAACAGTATGTGAAAAGGCTGAGACACAAGCACCAGACAAAGAATAACATGTATTCCCTGTCTCAAAAATGACTTGCTTTGTTAGGAGACTCCTTCAATATAGATTATTTCATGCTTTATCTTATACATTTCCCTAGATTATCCATTTCCTTATAGCTGCTTTTGTTGTTGTGAACTCTTGCATTATTTTTTTCCTTGAGAAAAGACGGGACGCACGAGTTGACTACAACAAAAGCCTAGCCCAATTAGTTTTGGATTGAGGCGTAGAAGTATTTGTTTGGTAAAACAAAAGCAGCTACAAAGAAATGTATAATTTACATAATATAACTTGTGCATTATTACTTAATTATTCCTGGCAGTTTTACATTTTTAGTTTTCCATGCCATAATTGTGCCTACAGGCCAAAAGTAAGGCAATTTGATTTTTGATGTTGTTGCTGTCCTTCATCTTTTGAAATCACTGCAGGAGTCTACAGCAGTAACCTGCAAATCAAGCCCAGAGACCATCTTTTCACCTAGTCTGGAGATTGGTGCACACAGTGAGTCTAATGTACCCAGTGATGGAGGTATGCCCCCAATTTTTTTTTTAATTCATTTGTCAATTGTGAAATTCATAATCATGTGTTTTCTTTCTGTCCTCGTTCTGAAAAAAGATGTTAGGCAAACCAACAGACCACCCTTAAATTGTGTGTTGCTTTCTTTTTCCTGAGCTTGAAAAGGATGTTCTCTAACAACCAAAACCCCCTCGGGCCATAGATGATAAGATCTGAGAAGCGCATCTCTCTCTCTCTCTCTCTTACAGTTCTTGGAAAAAAAATAATTCTTACATAAACTTCTCATGTTTTTGGTTGTTTACAGCAAGCAGTGATTTTTATGTACCCCGATTGGAGACGGAAGATAGTGATAGCAGCAGAAGTTCGTGTGAACATCAGACGTGCAATGTTTCAGATTTTTACATCTCTGATATGATTGTTTCTTGTTTGGCCTTCGAGAGTGAAACCATCTATGATGACAGTTTGACTGGCAGATTATTGTCTGATTACAAGTGTGAAGAGCCAAATATCTTTACTAATGTGGATGAGGAATACTTGCTGTTGCCTTTTCTTGAAGACACTGCAGCAGCTAGCTATAGTCAAGATTGCAGAACATCGGGAGAAACTGCCATTCAGTCAGATAATTCGAGCTTATACATGGCAATTCACCAGCTCAGATCATCTGAACAGTCTGATGCTTTCACATATTTAGAATCTGATCAAGCAGAATGCTTTGACCCACATATTTTCATAAGAAATTTGCCAGACATATTAGAAAGGCCAAATATTTTGCCAAAAGAATCACAAAGAAGCAAATCGATCACCCTAGTACTTGACCTAGATGGTGAGATTCACTACTCTGGAACTCCAATTTTACTTTTCATTATCGTCTTGCTGCAATTTTTTGGTTATGCTGGAAATGATGCAATGTGTAGCTTGGCGTAAAAACAATCTTTGCTTTACCTGACATCCAGTTACAAAGATTCTTTTATGGTAGGGAGTACCAGAGTAATCCAGTCAAATCTCTGGTACATTCATGTATAACACATATATAGCTTAGTTGCTGTATTTGGTGCAATATTACTTTCAGTACATATAATATTTTACAGAGGCATGAGATAGTTCCCACAATATGGTCTAATATCTTGCATATTCATTTCATGTCTCCAGAGACACTTGTTCATTCTACACTGGAGCATTGTGATGATGCAGACTTCACATTTCCTGTTTTCTTCAACATGAAAGAACATGTTGTCTATGTGAGGCAGAGGCCTCACCTCAGGACATTCTTGGAGAGAGTCGCGGAGATGTTTGAAATCGTAATTTTTACCGCTAGTCAGAGCATATATGCGAAGCAGCTGCTAGATATACTGGATCCAGATGGAAAGCTTATTTCAAGGCGGGCGTATCGTGAATCATGCATCTTCTCTGATGGAAGTTATACTAAGGATTTAACAGTATTAGGTGTTGATCTGGCAAAAGTTGTAATTATAGATAATTCCCCACAGGTAATCTACTTGAATTATGTATTTGATGATAAATCAAGTATTATTATCTTGTTAGCTGGGAATATGCTTTCATCATGACTATGTTTACTTTAGGTCCTTTGCTTTTTTGAAGCCTTTTAGCCCTATTAGAGATTCTTATGCCAATAGGAAACATAGAGAACTTCTAGTTCTGATTTTATTTGTTATTTGTATCATGCTGGCCTGAGATAATTTTAAATGGAGAAACGTGTCAGTGAGGATTCATATAGCACAGCCCAACTTGTTTGGGTTTAAGGAGTAGTAGTAGTTGTTGTTGTTGCATATGCTTGTCTTGTTGGTGAGACGGACACAAATCTCTATGTACTTCTGGTACTGGGATGGTAGATCCTTACCTCTCTTTTTTCATTTGGTTGTGGCTGGTAAGGGTGAGTGGGCTGGTGAGATCAAGTCACTGAAATTCCTGCGCAATCCATAAAATAGATACAACGCCTTTATCAGGCATTTTACTGCTATTCAAGTTTTCTATAGGAAGAAGAATATGTTGAAAATTAGTTGTTAAAAAAATAAAGAGTCTAGATGTTTGTGAGTTTTTTCAAGTTTGATGTGCTTTGGAAATTGAGAAATGCTTAAGAGACACGTACAGCAAGGTTGAATATGCAGAGTGCTTATTTGAACTTGAAGTAAGGCTATTGTTTTATGTAACTGAATATTAATTTCCCATCTTGATTTCAGGTTTTCAGATTGCAAGTGAATAATGGGATTCCTATTAAGAGTTGGTTTGATGACCCTTCAGACTCTGCACTAATTTCTTTACTTCCATTCCTAGAGGCACTGGCTGATGCTGATGATGTCCGACCTATCATTGCTAAGAAATTTGGTAACAAGGAATAAGAGGCCCTTGTTTCTTCCTAGTAGTTCCTCTAACAATCCCTCCTCTCTCTTCTCATTTAAAAAAGATTATCCTTCATTTACATGCTCATTGTTCTATCCTCATTGAGCCTTGATATAATTGGGTGTGCAATAAGAATACTAGTCCTCTTCTAGTTGAGTCAGCTTTTTGTGCTCATTCCTTTCTTGTTTCTACCCTTTTGACAACCTTCTTCAGTCCATTGCTTATCTAATTTCTCACATATAGTTGCAAGAGGTTCTCATTGTGTGCATGTACAGTTATATGCCTAGTTATTTACAAGCTTGTGTATATGAATTGATCTTTTGTGAAATAAATTTTGTGATTGTGTTCTGTTGTCCTAGTATAAAAGCTGTCTGTTTGATTAAATTACCTGTTTATTATATAGCTTTGGCAGGGTCTCGTGTACTTGTCAATTTTGCGAAAAATAAGCTTCCCATCAAATTCTAATTGGCAAAAACATCAGCGTTGTAGGTAGAAATAGGTTTAGAAGTTAATTGGATTATGATTAGATGATGCTTTAAAGACTACTAGCTTTTAGAAGTCGAAAATAGAATAGCATGGACATCCAAGCACTTGCTGGTTTCTTCATGTAGGCTTGAACTGGTTGTTCCACTCTCCTTTTATTTCAGAACATTACTAGTTATATGCGGTATACTTAGTCGAAAATCCATTAAACTCCTCTCAACGCCTAAGTAGAACTAGGTCCGGAGGTTACTACCTAATCATTCTGTCTATGGATGAAAGATTCCACTTGTAAGATTGACTGCCTATTATGCATCAGGAAAAGAGAACAGTTGTCTCAAGTTTTAGTCATTAAGTAAGAAATTGATCAGTTAAATGTTAAAAGTTCTGGTTAACATTTCACCAGAGAATTGATTGCTTTGGAGTTGAAAATAATAATGATATAGTTCCACTAGTCATTTACTGCAGCGAGACCAATTTTAGTACTTCATGCTACTAAAGGCTAATTAGAGCTGTATCGCTAGAATTCTTCTAATATTGGTAAATCGCCCTTCTTGTCGCTGATACCTGCTGAACAGCTTCAGAGTGACGGCTAACTGTAAAATGTACCAAAGTAGAGACCGGATATATGTGCTAGGGTCATGTAGTTTCTATTTCCTAACAGGTTAAATATTTTAACCTCTACTCTAACTCTTCCTCTGTAACGTCTTCTTGCATGGTATATTAACTGCCGGTATTTGACTGGAAAATCCCCCTGCTTCTATAGGGATCCTAAACAAGCAAAAAGGAAAACAGAAAAGCAAGTTCAAGTGGACACCTTGTCAAAAAAGAAAACTGTAGAGGATACAAGTAAACATAACTCCAAGCAACATAATCTTCTTTTTTGTACAAAATAGATAGGAAATTGAAATCTGAAAACATTTTGATCAAGTTAGCTTTAATATCAATTTTGTGAACACACTCCCATTTTCCTTGCTTGGTAAATAGTTTCTTGTGAATTGAACATGACACTGATGCTTAACATTTTGGTCTTGATTTCATGAGAGTGAATCTAGATGAGTTATGCTTCTGCATTTATGTTGCTTAAGATCTCATAAGATTTCAAGGGTAATGCTTTTCAAGGATCTCTGTGCTATAAGTAAGTTCATACAGCTGTTTTCATACTTGATATGATGAATACCTGGAATATGCTATGGAGATTTTTCTTTGGGTGGATTTTTTTTGGCGAGATGCTGTCAGGCCCTTACACTTTAATTTGTGCAGATAGTTAGGTTGGCGTTACTGCAATAGCTTAAAAGTTATACAATTACCTTACCTTGTAAAAAAATTGTGTCAATCTGCTAATATAGGTGACGAGTCATTGCTACATGACATAGACTATCATTCTTTTGGATTATCCCAAGAATGAATGCTCATCAAGATGGTTGAGATAAAGCACTAGATCACTAATGTTCATCTTTGGCTTAAATTTAATTTCTCTGAAGTTAGGTCATTTAACTTTAATGAGGGTGTTGCTTTCTGCCTGCTCGGTTGCTCAATCTGTATATAGTTGTTTTGGGTGGATGAGATATCATGCAAAAGGATCAGCCGGTTTGACTAGGAGGTACTCGTAGTTTATGTTTGACCAGATAGCTTGATTAATCTGTATTCTATAGGCCTTCCCTGGTATATGAGTCATATGACAAGCTTGTGGCATCATGTAATGGCTGAACTGTTTAGGAGTGAAATATGACTTAGCCCTGTGAAAACATGTAGGCTGATGTAGTGCATAATGTGCATCATTGTTGTTCAGAGTGTAGTATTGTGAATTTGCTGGTTAGGTATATAACTGCAAGTATGTTCCTTTGTATTTCCTGTCTCCCATCCTTTCAACATTCCAACACATTTGATTTATAACACTAAATCAAAATGATCTCATAACCATATAGGGAAACCTCTTTCAATATCAGTCTTATCTCCCAGTATAGTAGTCAATCGGGCATAGGATGTTCTTTATTTGCAACACATAGGCTATTACAAATGCATCATAAAAAGCTTTTTGAATTAATTTCAGAATGGAACCATGGTAGAAGAAATCATTACCATTCTCCAAAATAAAAACATGGTAGAAAAAAGAAATTAGCGGTTGGAAACTGAAACAGGATTAAGCCTTTTAAGCATGGTTGTGACAGGATGCAGGATCTATTGAATAATGTTGGTAGATTAGCTATGGCCTAAATCTTTGACAATCTCTCCTAGTCGGTGATGCATCGAACTTTGCACATGAGTGGAATGTCTTGTATTATTACTGGTTTAGTGACATTAAGGAATTTTCTTTATATTTGAGACAACTTCTCCTGACTCATTCTTGAAGAACCTAATTTCCGGTCGAGGATGATATCAATTATGCCTCTTAGAATAGTCGTCGTTGATTATATAAGTTATCCACCATTCCACTCTGTTTAGGCCTACTTCAAGAGCCGAATGCAGTATTCAGGGAGTTCCTTGTAGGCCATCAATCTAGTCAGTACTTATCCTTTATTCAGGTTGGGGCTGGCTATGTTTTGCAAAAGCCACATAGACGGGTTGAAGATGATAGTATAGGGTTTTCCCCGGCCCCTGGGTTTAGTCCACGTGTTATTTCCTTGGAAAAAGATGCTTAATATTGACATGAGGGTCTATATGCGTGGTTGAATTGTATAGACAAGTCTTTCTGCAAGAATGGGTGCTTTCTAGGGGGTGACAAGGAAGTTTTGGCAGAGCTGCAAAGGCTCTAAATTGGTATCTCTCGTGATGCAGAGGTTGGAATTAGACTTTCAATTGGATGTCTCTCGGTCGAACCCTCTGTGCAGATACTGAGAAGTTTGCATGATTTGGGTATCTCATGGTCCAGCTTACCGTGATATTGCTTGTCATTGATATCTGTGCTTGTAAAACTTCCATTACCCTTGCCAATTTGAATCTGTTATCTGCAGGTCAAATGGAGATAACTAATGTTTTGGCCACCAAGTGGACTAATTTTAGGTATGCAGTATCGATTTGTTTAATGTTTTCTCAGGGTTATTATGAGAATAAACTAACATTTTTTTTTGTTGAGAAATACTAACTACTGCAGACAATATCAGGTTTTCTTTTCCAAAATAATCAGTTTTTTTCTCTTATTTTCTTTTTTCCTTCTTCGAAGTGTCAGGATGAACTCAAAACCGTGTAAGATATTTTCCTAGGGCAGAGTGTATAATTAGAATTGTTTTGTCTTATACCTTCTTGTATTGTATGTCCCTGCAGTATATAGCTCACTGGTCATTGTCCCTTTTTATTTTATGTCTTTGGTGCTCTTTTAGCTTCGTGGCATAAAGAGTATTTGCTCATCTGAGGAAACTGTTGAATAATGCTTTTTGTTCCATTGTTCTTAATTTTTCTTAACGAGAGAAGTGTATGAACATAATTGTAGTTTTCATCCCTTATTTGTTAGGATGATTATTGAGTGAGTTAGCACGTCTGTGTATGGGTTGAATTAGGCTGCCTGCTTGTAAACTGTGAACATGATTTGGATATCATAGTCATGTTGTATTTACTTTCGCTGCAAACCGATACTGACAGTTCATATTTTCTGGGTATACTGCTCATACCAAACAAGGTGCAGAGGACTAATTATCACATAAACCCATGATCTTTTTCCCCGGAAGAACATAACCACTCTTTTTAACTTTTTGTAGTATAGGATCTTGTTATCTCTGTTGGCTGATGGTTTCTCTGTGTAATGACTTTCTTCATATTAACTGTCTCGTGTTAGTGTATTTCTACTTATAATTCTGGAAACTAATCTTAGTGAATGATTAACCATAAATCTGTTGGACATATTAACTTTGAGTTTAATTTTGATCGATTGGACTTTTACACCTTATTCAGACACATACTAAGCCATATGTCATATGTCTATCTAGAGGTATCTTGGTCTGCCTATTCTCGGTCTTCCACTTGTCCTATATTTATTTTGGTTTATCTAATCCTAGTTCGATTCATTTAATTCATTAATGAGTTGCAATAAAGTTGCAATAATTAGTAAAGTTAGTTGTCATGTAACCAGGAGGTTACGAGTTCAAGCCGTGGAAACAGCCTCTTGTAGCAATGTAGGGTAAGGTTGTGTACAAATTTAGGGGTGTCAATGGATATTTAAAAACCGACTAAGCTGACGGAACCATAGCATACTGAATCAATTTTTAGTTTTTTTTTTTAAATAAATCGTAAGTTTTTATATAAATATATAATCGTACCGATAATTAGGATGGATTTTTATTTTCTAGAAATAAACCTAAAGAATATCGAACCATACCGAATAAATTTTACATGTAAAAAATATATTTATATATTAAGTTTGAAATAATAAAGTACTAATTTTTTTTGGTCCTTGAAATTATAAAAACAGTTACAAGCTAACAAGTAATTAAACTCAAAATTTTAATTCCTAAACCTATTATGCTACTCCTATTGAAACTAAATATTTTCAGCATATTCATTAGCAAGACACAAGGTATTTTAGCGATTATGAGTAGCAAACTACAATGTATTGTGATGTGTTTTCTTTCATATGATTAAGATTTATCTTTTTGAATATTAATCTTCTATAGACTTTATTCACGAGTTCCGGCTTGATTAATATCTTTTCACTCATGTGATTTATATTTCTTTGTATTTGCTTAGTTTCTTTTACGTCGTTATAGACTAGTTGATGGATTTATACTCTACCATCTTTCTTGTTTTTTTAATTCATCACTCTTTAAACAGTTAAAATTGTCTAGAGAGTTTTGCTAAGTCCTATAAAAGAAATTAAGCAAGTATATTATTGCATTCTACTTTTACTAGTGACTTTTACATAACATTTTTAAAAAATACTGAAAATTAACCGACCGAAGAGAAACCGATATGGTTGGGACGGTTTCAAAAGGTTTAATTTTGGTTATATATAATAGAATAACTGAAAAGTTGGTATCGTGCAAATTTTATAAAATAACCGGCCGAACCGAATCACTGACACTCCTACGTACAATAGACCTTTGTAGTCCGATTTTTTTCTGGATCCCACACATAGCGGGAGTTTAATGTATTGGGTTGTCCTTTTTTTATTTGGTTTGATTTGAACAGATGAACCTGGTTGCTGTAATATTTTTATGTGAGATATAAATGGGGACACGATCATTATAAAGTTCTAAAGAAACAAATGGGATGTCAGTGTGTTTCGATTTTCTTGTGCCCGTGCATATTTTGACAAAATGGAGTGTCGCATCATACACAGAAATAGTGTAAAGAACCTTCGGGTGAGGGACAATTGTTATTGAATTACATGGTTTAATATTTCAACGAAGAGCTGAATGAATTAAACTACTTTATATCTATTTAAAAGATAAAAGGAATTAGACCAGCGAAGACAATACAATTGGAATTAGACCAGCGATGGAATTAGACCAGCGAAGAGGTTAAAATATCATGGCATAGCCAGTTTTCACACTGGTTAATGAAAAATAGTCAGCGTTTATCAAGTCAATGAAAAATAGCCACTATTTTGCTGCAACAGGGACCGGTCCAGTATAATATACGGGAGTTCTGGTGCATTTGTGTACGAACTCCAGCATATTATGTTGGACCGGTATACTTTGCTAACTCCTGTAAAATTTGCGGGAGACTGGAGCACCAGTGCTCCAAACTCCAGTATATTATACTGGACAATTATACTTGCTAGAACTCCCGTAAAATTTGCGGGCGTATTTTTCCGGATTTTGAACAGTGTTTTCGCTCAGATTTAAAGTGGCTAAATTTCGATGACTTTTGAAACTTGGCTATTTTTCAACGACCAGTGGTAAATCTGGCTATTTTTTAAATACAATTGCGGAAAACAATACTGTCGTACTACTTCATTAGCCTCGAAATGACTTGCAGAATAAATTCTTTCTAGGTTTGTCTTGTGTCTCCGAAACAAACAGTCCATTTATTGATGGTTTGGATGTACATAATAACATAAACTAATAGAACTGCCACAAAGGGGGGGGAAATGCCTCGGGCCTTTTTCTTTTTGTTTTTTAACTCAGAAATTTTAAGGGCTTAGATCAAGTGCATTCCGTAAATAACAAGCACTTACTACAACGATTTAGAATACCACGGTTCTTCCAATAATAAGTAAATGACACTAAATTCGTAAATATCATGTTGCAATAAAGGCTTAATCGAGATCAAGCCTTATAATTGAGATCATGTGGCATCAGCTCTCAATGGCTTTCCTTGTTTGGGACTGCTCCTCAAGCCTTCGCGTGCCAATCTTCCTTTGGATAAACTCCAAGAGGAAAAAACATAACTAGGCAAAATTGTAGGAATATTTGCGGACATATAACAACATTAGGTCTTTTACACATAAGGCAAGAAAATATTTATATTCCTAGCCAAAACCCCTTAAACATGGTAACTTCAATCACGCTTCTGCTTTATATTCTTAAACGATTTCAGTTACATACTTCTACTTAATTAAGAAAATTAATTATTACTGTCAGCCAATCTTCTTAGACGTAACTGACGGATTCCAATTATTCCATATGCCAATATAGTATTATATAAAGAGATGGGAACCATATAATTCGAAGCAAACAACAGAAAGATCATGTATACTTCTTCTGCCATGGATAACAGAATCACAATTTTGGTTCAACATAGCGGTCAATGGGATATGCAACACAGGTTTAAGAATTTTAGCGTCGATGGGGTGGTGATCAGTATGGAATGGGATTTTAAATCGATTCGTTCGGAGATATCAAAGATACTTGGAGTCGACGCACAAACTGATACGATGGATATTGGATATTCCGTGAAAGAGAATTTTCCACCGATGAAAATATACGACGACAGGAGTTTGGGCTTGTACATGGAGTTGAAAAGCAAAAATTTATCTTTCACTGATTATCCATTGTGTATAACATTTAAAAAGCAGGATAACGATGGTACATGCGCGAATCCAGTTGTTAACAAGGCAAACTCCAATCTTTTTCAGAATTTGTCAATGGTTGACAATCTGGAAACGGTTGAATGTATTAATTCCGGAAACAAAGAGGACTATGATGTTATGCAGATCGATGAAGAGTGTATAATCGGAATCAGTACACATCAAGAGGTTAATGAAGGGCAGCTGTACAAAAACAAGGATATACTGCAAAACATTATGAAACATCTTGCAATCCGAGAGAAGTTCCAGTTAAAGGTTGATCGTTCAAATAAAACAAGGTACTTGTAAAGTTAACGAATGATTATATACAATTGTAGGATATTCTTTGTAAGTTGTAATTTAAAAATAATAGTGGTAATCTTTTCGACCTTTCACTGAATATATGTTTGATATGGCCGGCTGACGATACATGTATATAGATAATTGTATGAAGTGAACTTAATGTCTTGTAAATTTAGTATTTAGTAACGCTATATTACCGAATAATACAACTAAATGGTATAAATTTAGTATAATATTTGTGTAAAAAGATTAAACCGATGGTTTAGATTATATGCACAGATTATACATGACAAGGTACTTGTAAAGTTAACGAATGATTATATACAATTGAAGGATATGCTTTGTAAGTTGTAATTTAAAAATAATAGTGGTAGTGTTTTCGAATATAATCTTTTCGAATATATTTATACTGCAGGTATTATCTTGTATGTGTGGATGATCAATGCTCATGGAATCTTAAAGCATCAAGCCTAAACACCTCGAATATATTTAAGGTGAGAAAGTTTGAAAAAGTTCACACATGTGAAAATAATTCCAGATTATTTTCACAGCGGCATGCTACCTCTGATCTCGTTGGAAGTTTGATAATGAACAAGTTAGATGATCCAAAGTTGGAGTATACTCCAGCAGAAATACAACGTGACCTCAAGAGGAATTATGGAGTTGATTTGAACTATATGAAAGCATGGAGGTCGAGGGAAAAAGCTTTTGAAATGTTGAGAGGCAAACCAAGCGATTCGTATAATAAGCTGCCAAGGTTTTTGAATATGTTAATGCATTCAAATCCTGGGTCAGTGACAAGGTTGGAAAGGTCAGATGACGGGTGCTTCTTATATGTATATGTAGCACTCTTCTCATCAATTAAAGGATGGGAGTATTGCATGCCTAATGTTGTTGTCGATAGTAGCTTTCTAAAATCAACATACAGAGGGACCTTACTAACGGCCTGCACACAAGATGCAGCAGGTGGGTTGAAGTAAACATTCATAGGTAGGAATTATTTCAAGTATAATTACACGTGATGTATAACTGTGTATAAATAATACCCTAAATAACCTGAATATTTTGATGGTATCACAGCTTCAACATGTAGTTTAGTATAAATCATGTATAATTTATCATATCCTCGTTTTTATCGAACAAATATTATTTATC
>NW_017674867.1:67925-69621 GCF_001879085.1 Nicotiana attenuata | reverse complement strand
TATGTTGACGTTGGGTAATCATGATATTTTTTACAGAAGTTGTGTTTACGCCAAAAAGGATAATGCATTACAACCCATGCTTGAATTTGGTGTATTGCATGTTGGCAAGAAGGAGTGTGTCATGACCCAAATTCACTACGGGTCATGATGGCGCCAGACACCGTTGTTAGGCAAGCCAACTAACTCATCCATTAAGTTCTCTTTTAATAATTTAAAAAAATCTAAGAGTTTTACCTCCATTTTTCATATGTAAAACAATCTCTGTTTAAACACAAAGGAAGAAATAATTATTAATACATACCTTTCAAAGAACACCATCCCAGAACCCGGTGTCACAAGTGCATGAGCCACTACTGATAAGGAAAATAAAATACAATATTTGTCCGAAATACAGTGGACAGAGAATAAATAAATGACATATTAGAAGGGAACTACACTAGCTGCGGGTCGTCTCGAACAATGCAGCTCACCTAGTCCCCAAATCATCCGTGTTGCCATCTAATGCAAGATATACCTGTGCAACAAAAATGCACAGAAGTGTAGTATGAGTACGTAATCAACATGTACTCAGTGAGTATCCCGCCTAATCCCGAAGGGGTAGGGACGAGATGGCCAACTTCGACACTCACTAGAGGTCCATTAACAATATTCTATAAGTGTGAGGATAATCATGGATTTATATAGAAGTCCTAGCTGTGAGACCAAATAAACAGGTAAACACCTTCAACATTAAATCGAGGGCTTCCCAAGTCTATTCTTTATTATCTTATCGGTTCATATTAAGCCACGTAGGGCCAATTCCACGCTTACCATTTTCAAGTAACAAATAAACATGCGCAAATCACACCGAGGCGACGGCCCGCTCCAACAGAAATGTAAACTGTGCACTGCCGAGGGTCGAGCGGCACGAACCATAGATGCATCTATTTTCACCGAGGCGTTCGGCCCGTTCCATAAATAAACACATATCCTGCTCGCAAATCATCCATGCGATGCAGGCACACGTAAAGTACATGCTCAAGTAGGAAATTAAGAGCTCATCGAGGATAATCCTCCAAATAAANAATATTGCGGCCTATGCAAGATTCTAAAGGGTGTTCAGATATTACACCAGATCATCAAAAAGATGACGATATTAAATCTGAACCTGTAATATTGCAGCAAGATTCTAAAGGGTGTCCAGATATTGCAGTACAAGATCGTACAGAATATGGCGTTGTCAATGAGACAGTAATATTACTGAAGGAAGAAGAACCAAAGGATGATGATGATGGATTTAAGACTCCAACTTCTTTGGAATCCAAAATCCCAGTAATGACAACATGTCCACCTGCACCAAAACGAAAAGCTTCAGTTTCACCAAGAAGAGGGAAAAGAACCATTAGAGTATGGCACGATTATCGTCACCGCGATTCTGGAAGATTTTGGCCTGAAAATCAAGAATCCAATAACAATAATTCGTCAAGAAGAAGAGCAGCAATGCAGCCTAGGTTAAACAGTGTGCTGGAGCAATTAAACTTTTATCGTTAGAGTTGGTTGATTTTAGTTGGTGTGATGTTTAGAGTTGCTGATAGGATTAATTTGTAGCTGAAGTTGGGGCATATGTCCAAATTTGAGTACGGAGTAAGTTCTTTAGCTACTAGATGAGGTGAGATTACAGTCCTAATTTGTACAAAATTAACTCTCCTAAATTTTT
>NW_017674867.1:42293-67076 GCF_001879085.1 Nicotiana attenuata | reverse complement strand
TATATATATATATATATATATATATATATATATATATATATATATATATATATATATATATATATATATATATATATTCATGCTTATCTGTGTGTGTATATATGGAGGTCATGTGGTTAATGTGGTAGGGAAATTTTCTAGGTCATATATCTACTGTGTACTCAAAAATATTTTTGTAATTTAATACTCCTAAGAGTAGTCCCTCCGGGTCAAAAACTAAGTGTTAGTTTAAAATTTTGACACATTTATTACGAAAATTATTTTAATAATATATAATTATAAGAGTTATTTGACTGTTAGAGATTTGAAAAGATATATTATTTAATGCCTTGGTTTCCTGTTCTAGATCAAATTAGATCGGTTGAAAACATACTCCTTATTTTGTACAGGTGGGAGAGCCATTTAATTCATATTTGCATGTTTATGTAAATTGTGTTATAAACAATAAAAGAAGAAGAAGAGTATTGGAGAGCAAAGTAGAGGGAGGGAATTCTTATTGATATGGGGTGAATTACAATGGAATAGAACCCTCTATTTATAGGGAGATGGTGACTTAGCCACCAAGTAATAAACCCTAGAATCTCTCTAAATATAGACATTCACTATAAATAGAACTCTATTTATAACACTCCCCCTGAATGTCTATTCAACAGATAATGTGCCTTGTTAAAACCTTAACTAAGAGAAAACCCAATGGGAACAAAAATCTAGAAAAGGAAAAAGAGTACACATATCTAATAATACGCCTTTTGGTTGCCTCGTTAAAAACCTTGGAAGGAAAACCCAGTGGGATAAAATCTTGTAAGGGAAAAAAGTACAACGCGTATTAACTCCCCCTGATGAGAGCATCAATTCACATCCTTGAGCATTTGCATTCCAATCTTGTGCACCATCTTCAAAAGATCTTTGGTAGAGATTTGATGAACAAATCAGCCATATTAACTTGAATGAATATATTGCACCTTGAAATCATCATTCTTGATAGAGATATAATGTCTTCATAAATATCGTAGAATGGCTCTTCAATATCTCTATGGAGGTATTCTCGCTATCACATTATCATGCTTATAGTTATAGCAAGATACATATATGCACAAATTGCAATGAGGATGTGGTACTTCAAGATCAAGAATTGTATATGCTTCAAGCAATTTAAATCTTTCAAGGGTCTCATAAGTTAAGCCATATAAGTCATATAATTAGATGCATATCAAGGTTTCATGTCATGCTAGACAAATAAGATATCGAAAACTGATTGCACATATCATTGGCTTTATACTTTCAAGTATTTGAACTACATGTCTTTCATATGAATTCAAATTATACTTGAATTGTGGCTCTTCCATTTGGCCAATATTTTTGTGTCTATATTCGATAGACTTAAGATCATCATCTATCTTAGCGCTATGATAGATGTCGTCGACAAATATTTTATATCGGTTCCAACCTCCTTATTTTTCATAAAGACATAACATAGAGATCTCTTCATTCATATATTCAGGTACCTGAATCTCTCATGAGATTTTATGAAGTGTTATGTCATGTGATCTTCTAGATCATTTGCCTCCTTTATTATGATCATTTTGATCATTTGCTCATCTTCTTTATCAAGAAGTTTATTTGTAACCGATTGTCTATACACTTTAAGCTTACCATAGACTTTGTCATTCTAGGACTTATATTAATAGGTGCATTTGCAATGAGAATATAGTTACTTTCTTTGGGTCAGCAAATGCGTCTGGCATGCTTTGCAATAAATTGCACATGAATTATCCTTTTATGAACTTCAAGTTCATATTATTTTATTCGAGGATCTAGATGTATAAATGATAATTCATTCCATGTAACTTTTTCTCAACTGTTGTCTCTTGTCTCCTCCTCATGTTAGAAAAAAACTAACTTGTTTCCTCAACTTTGAGAACCCATCTTTGTGCATTATGGTGTTAATCAAAATATACACAGCACATCAATTATAATAAGATGGAATTATTTGGTTCCTGACCCTGAACCACTTGTGAGGAGAGAATGTAATATACTTTCGTATATAACCTATATCAAACTGATATAGATAACTTTGTTCTCATAAGCAATAGTTTAGCTATTAAGTGGAGGCGCTCAATAAATCATTTTGCTAAACGAACTGTGATGTAAACCAACTTATCAAGATGAACTTCTTGAATAAAAAATTTGGAAATTATGCTCGAAATTAAATTATTGAGCAAGTTACTCGCAAAACACCATGTTGCGGGTTAATAATAATTGCACATGTAACCATCTCATAGATGCATCTTATGTGGTATACATGGCAGGTGAATGGGCCCGTATTCACCTTTGAAATTTCCAGCATTCATGGGATTCAATCCCAATTTTAGTTGGTCTATTAGTTGGTCTATTAATTAATGAGAACAAGCAACATAAGAGAATTCGTAAAGAACTTTCTAGTTCTTTAATATTTACCCATGTGAATTCTCTTTTATTTTTGCACATCATACTTCAATTGATATGGCTAAACCAATTATGCCAACTGAATAAATTATTAATATTGATAAACTTCAGATTTACACCATGACGTGTGCAATTATCAATAAACTCCAAGTTTATTATGATATGGGTTTTTATATCAATAAACTTCTCTTTATTGTGGCATTCTTTTGTTTGTGTAGTACAAACTGGAGAATAAAGCGGGTAGCTTTTCACATACATATTACCACGCTACAAGTTGTAGTAATAGAAGATATTAAATCTTTCCTTTATTTATAGTCTAAATATAATCAACCGCTTTCGCGTATACTTTGGAAACTGAATAAGTTTCTTTGAGACTTACTAAAATACAATACCTTATTGGTAATCAATTGTGTTTCTCCAAAATAGTATAATTGGCTCTTGCAGAGTTCTCAATTAATTTTGTAGTACCACATATTCATCAACATCCATATGGTGAATATCTCTTTTAAAGAGAAAGTTATACCATTATAGTTATGGTCAAAATTATATGCAAGATCTGTTTCTTGCATTACCGTTGTCTTTTAACAATCACAATGCCAAAATATTTTGGCGTACAATAGGTACGTGACCAATGACCATTCATGCCATAATAATGACATTATTTTCTTATATCATCTCAAACCTCCTTTTAGAGGTGAGTGCGGTATATTCACTAGCACTAGCACGTTCATATTCTTTAAAGAATGAATATGTATTCGTAAATCAGATGTTGTCACATTCACATCATGAATGGACCATGATCATCTATATGTGCTTTACAAAATCTCATGTCAAATCGATGACAAATATTTTCCACAGAGTGAAAGATTATTTTGAGAATCCTTATTATTCTCATTATCACAATGATGACGATTATAATTTCGTCCATTGCCACGTCCACATCGATTGATACATTCATATTGATAATTTTGTCTTCTTTCAGACTTATCACATACTGCTATCATATTTTCTTAAGGGAATGAGAATGGAGCAAATTCAATGGGACGGGTTTCCACTTTTTGTGCCCATAATCATACATGATTTTGATCATGGCAAGACATAGAAATTTTACCACTTTGGGCTGTTATAATTTCTTTCAAACTCCATTAGAGTTATTATCAAATTTTGTTGTCTTTGCTTGTATATAAAATCAAATTATAGAATTTCAAGAATTTAAAAGAGAAAAATAAAGTAAAATACTTACCTTAAATCCAGAATTTAATCATGAAGGAAGTTCATGGAACGATTGACAATCATTATGCTCAATCCCAAAGCTTCTACTCAATTAGTTAGAGTCTCGTACTGATAACGTGTTATGAACAATAAAAGAAGAAGAGTATTGCAGAGCAAAGTAGAGAGAGGGAATTCTTATTGATATGGGGTGAATTACAATGGAATAGAACCCTCTATTTATAGGGAGATGGTGACTTAGCCACCAAGTAATAAACCCTAGAATCTCTCTAAATATAGACATTTACCATAAATAGAACTCTATTTATAACAAATTGGTGGTTTTTGTCCTTTATTGGAAAACAAATACTGTACATATTTAATATATATAATAACTACATTTACTACAGCTTAATCCACATTTTATCAGGCAATAAATGGATAAGACACAGATATAAGGGATCAAGAGGGATCATATAGTAAATTTGTATTTTAACCACTACCGTACTATTTTAAGCAGAAGTATAATGATGATTTTTTTCCTCTGACATCTATTGAAGGGGGAAGTAATAACACCTGGTAATTCATTATTACTACTAGAACTAGTCAAAATTCAAAAAAAGAAAAAAAAAGAAAAAAAAAGAAATAAGTTACACATATGGTTAAAGTATTAAACAAGAAGAGTGAATAAGAGAAATTTCTGGGTATAGTTAATTAGTCTTTAGATTCGGGGACGACAAGTACTTCATCTTGAGTAGGATCTCTACATTGAGTAAATCGTGTGATCATAAAATAAAATTTTATCCTTTATCGATTAAAAATACACGTATTAAAAGAAAAATACGTATATTACTTTCACGTGTATTAAAAGGAAAAATGGCATGAAAGAGCTCTTCGTATTTCTATCAATTGTAAAATATGTAATTTTTCTTTTAATACCTGAGCAAGTGAGCTATGTATTCCCTTCCTAGTTTGAAGAGAATTAAATTCCTCATTTTTTACGCCGCTAAGAAGAAAATTTAAATTAACCTTATTAATTAATGTTAATAAACTGTATTTTGCGATATATCGGCAAGTCGTTATCGTGATATTAAATCTTACTATGAATTTGAATTTTGAGTTCATAAGAAGCCACAATATGAGTTAAGCATGCCAAATTAAAAGGCACAGATGCTTGCAAGAGAAAATGAAAACATATGACTGAAAGCTATTTTAGGCTTGCAAATTAAGATGAATCGATTTGTTTCTTTCAGTCATTTAAATTAAAGAACCTTATGATTGATTCTTTGTCGTTGATGATTAATAATGACACCACTATAGACACCAAGGAGGCCCCTCCTAACCGTCCTATCTAGTTTATTTTCAAAAAATTTACCATACATATCTTTTCCTAATTGAGATTTTAATTTAACAAAACTCATTATGATAGATAAGCACTTTTATGCGTTGGGGTTGAATCATATAATGAAATTCAAAAGAGATGCATAGTGGACATAAAGATGTGGCCTAACAGTCAATGAAGTGAATACAAATTTTGATGTACAGAGTTCAAATTTTAGTGAAGTCCAAAAGCTTTAAGTGATTTCTTTCCACATACTTAAGGCTTGATGGACAGAGCACTCGGTATCCATTAGGGTTTGAGCTATGTTTTTCCTTTTCGTGTGGATAAATAAAGAACATTTACCTATCTAAATGGTCACACCCAACTGTAGTTCTAAAAAGAATAAGCGGTCGCTGCAAATATAATACCAGTCTAAGAGTCTGGAGTCGAATCCCACAGAGAACTAAAGTTTCACTGTAACTGTTAAGTATCACTAAGAAGACAAGCTCGAACAATTTCCAAGCTATAAATATCAAGATTCTTATGTCTAACTAATTAACAAACAAATTAAAAAGTAAATTAACAACTAGAGATACTAAGGGTTGGAGACAAGATTAAGGAGGCCTAAAGTTATGATTTCGCCAATTGTCGCAATCCTTCCCACTATATCTCCTATTATTTCGCCTAAGTATTCTCTACTGATCGTGAGCACTTCACGTGTCGTAATTCTCTTTCGAGTAACTACCACAATTTACTAGACATATTCTCTCGAACTACGCTAGCTGACACTAGTTCATCGCTCACTAAGACCACACCAAGGTTTCATTATTTCTAATCCCGCCTTTAAAACCTCCGTATTCATTTCTCGCATACGTTAGGAGTGATCTTGTTCAACAACTACCTAAATATGTACCCTTTTTCAAGTAATACATAATAAATACGCATAATCAATTGAGAGCTCTTCAATCAACAACAATAATCACGTAGTTGAACAAGTAGGGAAATCCAACGGCTCAATTATATTAAAAATATAACAAGAATTTATCCTACAAAAGGTTTTATCAAAATCCTAGATAACAATTTAGCTATTCATAATAGTATGCAAAACTACAATACTAGAATTCATAACCAATAATGAAAATAGAAAGAAGAAAGTGAAGAACTCTTAGAAGAATTCTCCGCTTTTCTCCTAGCGTGTTCTTTCCTTCTTAGGTCGAATCTCCCCTTCAAAAGTGAGTTTAAGGATTATTTATATGTGATAGGGTTTGCATGGGGCGAAATAATACAAGACCACTTCGGAACATCCTTTTTAGGTTAGCTCGTTCACTCTCTCGTACGCACGCGAGAGTGAATGAGCGAAGTTCTTCTCTTTTTTTGTTCCTTATAGGTCTCTTGTGCACTTCGATGCCTTTTTTCCTTAATCCACTATTTTTTTTCAAACTCCCCTCAGCTATCTCGTTCACTCTCTTGTGTGTACGTGAGAGTGAACAAGCAAAGTTCTTCTTTTGTCTCGTAGTCCCGAATAAACATTTTTTGCTCATCTTTCGTCCAACTTGCTCCTACACATAAGAATGCACGTAATGAACATAATTCACTACAAAAACTCATGTAATCTCCCACATTCACACAAGTTATGAGATGAAATTGCACTCAAAAATATGCATTTTTCACCGTTTACCAACACCCCACACGTAAATTCTTGCTCATCCTCGAGCAACTTTCAAAATTAAGCACAATGGCAAGAAACACCTTTCAACAAAAATAAGGCATGCCTCACACCAATGAAAATGGTTTATACCAAAACTTAGAACAACATAAGAACTATTGACATCTTTATTCAAAATTAGACCTATGCCAAGACTATTTAAAATATTTGTGTGACTTCTTCTAGCGTCCTAACCTCAAAAGATGACTCAAATGCATTCCTTACTATGACTCACTTCTTGTGTCAAGTTAAAATGCCTGGACTTTACCAATTCTTTGTAAATCATGTGCTCTCACCACAATCAAAGAGAGAAATTAGTTCACACTCAAATATGCATTTAAGTATAATTTAAGGACTTACAAATCGAAAGAATTCGCTCACTCTCCTAAAGGAATTCATGTGCATCCCGAGGTCGTACCATAGGCTTTCTCATAGTGTATGTATCTACTAATCTAAGCTTGCAAAGTCTATGATCAATTAGGTCTTTACGGATTGTAATGTAGGCTAAGAGCGGGTAGGTTATATTTGTGAAAATAGTGGCTCACCATCCTAAGAACTTTAATACATTAATCTTTAGCTATCCAAAAACTACACACTTTTTATTACCAATTCAAGCAATGCCACGAAACCATATACAATTTGGCCCTTCTTCTTTAAGCACAACTATGCATTCACTAGCCTAGATTAAGAGGAACAGGAGGTGTATATTTTTTATTTTTCTTTTCTTTTTCATATTTTCTTTATCTTCTTTTCTCTTTTTATTTTCCAACACCTCTCCAAATTTAGGTTGCCCGGCTAATGATCTTTCAAAACATACATGTATCTTTGGCCTTTCTATGGTTCCACTCAAAAGCTACCCCCAACTCTCACCTTACTCTTCTAAAGGCTTAAGTGCTTTCGTAGGTAAAGGTTCAAAAGATCCAATTAAGAACAAAAAGGGAATCATCTTGTAATGTAATTGGAAATTTGAAGTTCTTAAGAAAATTTCATGATTTTGATGCTAAATTCATAGTTGTTGATGTTGTTTTAGTGATTTGAATGCACGAGCGAGTCCGTATGATATTTTTAGGTCGGTGTGTATGTTTGGTTTGGAGCCCCGAGGGCTCGGGTGAGTTTTGGGTAGGCCACGGGGTGAAATTTTGGACTTGAGGAATTGTAGATTTTCAATTGTTGCATTGCAGGCCTGCAGGCTTCGCATTTGCGAAGCATGGCTCGCAAATGCGAGAGGCTTATTGCAAATGCGAAAGAAGCCCAGGCCAACCAGCCTCGCAATTGCGAGGATTCCATTGCAAACGCAATGCCCCCCTTCAGCCTGTTGTCGCAAATGCGATACTTTGTTCGCATATCCCTACTCGCAAATGCGAGAGCCCCTTCGCAATTCCCAGCATAGCAGAGGTCGGGGTTCGCAATTGCGAACCCCTGTTCGCATTTCCCATATCTGCGACCTGCAACTTTTATACTTAGCCGAAATTCAACCATTTTTCACTTCTTTTCAAAACACAAACTCCCTAGGGCGATTTTTCAAGAACAACTCTTCTTCCAAATCGATTGTAAGTCAATTTTAACTCGTTTCCTTCAATCATTAGCATCTTTTAACATGATTTCAACTCAAAATCAATGATTTTCATGGGGGAATTTGGGTGTTTTGGGTAGAACCTAGGTTTTTCAAAAATTGGGGATTTGGACCTCGATTTGAGGTCCGATTTCAAAACAAATTATATATTTGTGTTCGTGGGGGAATTGGTAATCGGGTTTTGGTTCGAACTTCGGGTTTTGACCATGTGGGCCCGGGGGCGATTTTTGACTTTTTGGGTAAAACTTTGGAAAACTCATTTTCATGCATCGGGGTTGATTCATTTAGCGTTTATTGATGTAATTAAGTAAGTTGTGACTAGATACGAGCGAATTGGTGGTGGAATCAAGGGGTAAAGCTATAATTGAAACGTGAATTGTGTTCGTGGTATGGAGGTAAGTGTTTGGATAACCTTAGCTTGAGGGATTAGGAGTCGTGTCTTATTTGCTACGTGTTAATTGTGGAGTACGACGTATAGGCATGGTGACGAGTATCTACACGTCGGTGTCAAGCATGCCCGTGAGTCTTGTATTATAATTGTTATGACTCCGTTGTGGTTTATTGTGCCTCATATGTTACTATCATCATTATTCCCTTGCCGGGATATTTGTTTTGATATTATTGTTCCCTTGTCGGGATGTTGTTGAAATATTATTGTTCCCTTACCGGTATATTGTTATATTCTTCTTGTTCCCTTGTCGGGATGTTGTTATATTGCTCTTGTTCCCTTGCCAGGATTCTTTGTAGTTGTTGTTGAATTGTAACTGGGATCGGGTGGCACGCCTGCCACAAGATAAATGAAATGGGAGCGGGTGGCACGCCTGCCACGAGATAAATAAAATGGGAGCGGGTGGCATGCCTGCCACGAGATAAATAAAATAGGAGCGGGTGGCACGCCTGCCACGAGATATATGAAATAGGAGCGGGTTGCATATCTGCAACTAGATACGTGAAATGGGAGCGGGTTGCATGCCTGCAACAAGATGTGAAATGAAAGTGAATTCTGCCTTTGTTTTCCTTATCCTTGTTAGTAGTTGGATTTTGGTTCCTTTATAATTCTCTTGATATTCTGTTTTACCTGTTATTCCCCGAAGCATGCTTTCCTCCTCCCATCTTTACTTGTTTATTTCTGCTTTACTTTCCGCTGTATATTATATAACTGCACAGGTTTATTTGGTAGTCTGGTCCTAGCCTCGTCACTACTTCACCGAGGTTAGGCTAGGCACTTACCAGCACATGGGGTCGGTTGTGCTGATACTACACTCTGTATTCGTTTGTGCAGATCCCAGTGCTGTTGACTTTGGACCGTAGATTGAGTGGCTACCTTCAGTCCACACAGAGATCCAAGGTAGACCTGCAGGCATCCGCAGGCCCTGGCGTCTCCCTCTACCCCTTTATTCCTGTTTCATTTTCTTAATTCAGAAACAGTGTATCATTTATTTTTCAGACTTTATATGTAGTATTCTTTGATCGTTTGTGAAAATGTGACACCAGTTCTGGGTTGTTGAGGCTCAAACAGTTGTTTTGGATACATGTTCAGATATTCTATTGCTTTTCTTCCGCTTATTTAAATTTTTTTGTTGTTTTCACATTATTGTTTTTAATTGTTAAAGAGTATAAAATGGGTAAAAAGGTAATTTGTTAAATATTCAGCTTGCCTAGCTCACATTAGTAGGCGCCATCATGACTCCCGAGGGTGGGAAATCTGGATCGTGACAGTCGGAATCATTCCCGCTATATCTATAACGACCCGGCCGGTAGTTTTGAGAGTTGTAGCCCCATTCCCACATTTATTGCTTCTCTGTTATTCAACAACTGTTATATGATTTACCGGGTTAGTCGGTCCGGGTCCGGAGAGATTTCAAAGTGAATTGAGACACTTAGTCTCTTAATTGAAAGCTTAAGTTGGAAAAGTTGACCGGATTTGACTTATATATAAACGGCATCGAATTTGAATTTTGATGGTTCCGTTAGCTCCGTTAGGTAATTTTGGAGTTAGGAGCACGTCCGGATTGTCATTTGGAGGTCCTTAGTAGAATTAGGCTTGAAAAGGCGAAAGTTGGAATTTTAGAAAGTTTGACCGGGAGTGGACTTTTTGATATCGGGGTCGTATTGGATTTTCGGATGTGATTTGATAGGTTTCGGTGTCGTTTGTAGAATTTGGAAATTTCAAAGTTCATTAGTCTTGAATCCGGGTGTAATTCGTATTTTTGATGTTGTTTGAGGTGATTTGATGGCTCGACTAAGTTCGTATTGGGTTATAAGACTTGTTGGTGCGTTTGGTTGAGGTCCTGGGGGCCTTGGGTTGATTTTGGATGGTTAGCAGACTTGGAGTTTGATTTGAGAGACAGTTGAAGTTTTGCTGCTGCTGGTGTAACCGCACCTGCGGAGTGGGCACCACAGGTGCGAGCTCACAGAAGCGAGAAGGGGGGTCATAGAAGCGGTTAAGGAGGAGGCTGGCAGAAGTCATATGTGCGAGGTCCTTCCCGCACCTGTGTGTCCGCAGATGGGCCCAAAGGATTGCAGAAGTGGAAATGGCTGGGAGCCACTGGTCCGCAGAAGCGGAAGGCCTGCGCAGAAAGCGCACCCACAGAAGCGGGATTTGGACTGCAGAAGTGGTTGGTCGCCTTAAGTGAGTTTCCGTAGAAGCGGATGAGGGACAGCAAAAGCGGTGCCACAGAAGCGGCTAAATGTCTGAAGAAGCGGGAAGCCTGGGCAGAACATATAAAAAGCGAGGGTTCCCGATGTTGGCTTCATTTAAACATTTTTGAGCTCGGATTTTGGGGATTTTGAGAGGGCTTTTCAAGGGGAATTCTTGAGGTAATATCCTTGTGTCCATTTTTCTTCAATAATCACATTTTCCCATCGATTTTACACCTAGTTGGTGAGTTTTTGAGGTGAAATTTGGGGGGTTTTAGGCTAGGGATTTGGAAAGTGAATTTTGGGGATTTGAATGACCAATGGGGTCGGATTTTGGTAATTTGGTATGGTTAGACTCGTGAGTGAATGTGCTTTCGGATTTTATGACTTTTGTTGGATTTCGAGATGTGGGCCCGGGGTCCTAGTTTGAGTCGATTTCGAATTTTGGCTATAATTTCATATTTTTCTTGTGGAATTGATCTCTTTAGCCCATATTGATTGCATTGTACTGCTTGTGGTTAGATTCGAGAAGTTTGGAGACCGATTTGAGAGGCAAAGGCATTTGGAGTAGAGTTTTGTCCGGATTAAGGTAAGTAACACTTTCATACTTGGTTCTGAGGGTTCGAAACCCCGAATTATGTGTTATGTGATTGGTATTGAGGTGATGCACATGCCGAGTGGCGGGCGTGCGGGCGTGCACCGTGAAAATTATAACTTGGTCAATTCCATGACACTGTATAGTGGTTCTATCTTGTTGATATCCGTGTTCTCATCATGTGATAAAGTAATTGAGCTGTCAATCATGCTAGATATCATGTTTAAGCTTTATGCTGGTATTGTTAGGCTCCATAGTGGTCATTTCTTGCTATCATCTTACTGATTTCATTGATATTTAGTACTCAGTCATATTCATTCATTCATTTCATATCATATCTCAGCTCAGTTTTAATTTATTGATACATCATATCATTGTTTTCGGGCTAGTTTCACGACATTTTGATGCCCGCGAGTGAGACTGGAGAGATTGATGACTGAGTGAGGCCTAGAGCCTGATTATGAGTGAAAGTTATGGAGATTCAAGTTGGTTTTGATTAGATTTTCAAACTGAAAGTCCAAGAGAAACACAAATATAAATTATATATAATTTGTGTAACCGGTGAACAAATAACATGTAAAATATATACAACTAACATAATTGTATACAAGTTGTATGTAAATTATTATTTTTTGATAGGATTCTATACCAAAATATTGTATATAAGTTCCAGCTTTGATCGAATTTGACAACAAAAAACTATAGTTAAGTTGTATATAAATTGTATCTTTTTACTGGATTTATACATATTTTGTGAAAAAGTTTAATTACTTTTTGTAAATAGGAAAATCTAGCTAAAATGGGTAAATAAGTTTAACATTTGTATATATACGAAAAGAACCCATTTGGACAACTCTCTTTGAATCAGCCCATACATTTAAAGACCTAACTTTATGTCTGATTTGAGAGAGCAAGAGAGAGAAACCATTCAGGTACATCTGGACGTGGTGATTGCTAGGTCTGTGCTAGTACTTGCTTTGGAGACTTCGAGGTAGCTTTTATGACGTCCAGAGACCTTGACTCACTTTCCTTTTACTTTCTTCAGTACCATTCCATTACTTAGATAGTTGTACTAGATTTTTGGTTTATGATGATACTTAGTAACGCTCATGTGCTCGTTGACACCAGAATTTAGAGTGGTTGTAGTAGTATTTTAGATATTTGTATCACATATTCATGAGATTCCCACTGTATAGTTTATTTAAACATGTTTTATTCAAACGATTAGTTGTTATGTGGTCGTTGGCTTGTCTAGCAAGTATGTTAGGCGCCATCACGACAGAATGGGATTTTGGATCGTGAAAATTGGTATCAGAGCACTAGGTTGCTTAGGTCTCACGAGTCATGAGCAGGTCTAGTAGAGTCTTGCGGATCGATACGAAGTCATATGTACTTATCTTCGAGAGGCTACCAAACCGCTAGGTAACTTCACTTTCTTGCATTCTTGTCGTGACAGCCATTTTTCAACATAGTCGAAAGAGAGAGTGTAAATTTTTGTATTGAAACATCAGCTTGAGCAGTCACTTTCAAGCTTTGATTTCCGCTTCATTTCTTGTCTGATCAAGCTGAAATTTGAACTAAGTGTTTCCATCATCTTAGTATCCGATTAAAAACTGACGGAGCACAATTTGGAGACCTGTAGATCCAAATGTTGAGTCGTGGACGGTAGCTGTATTTTTTATAATTTGCTTCCAATCTTCTGTTATTTGGTTGTTATTCTTGTTTCTATTGTTGATCCGTGTTTGACATTGAAGTTATATCCATTTTAGAAAATTTGTGCAACTCTCTTATTGATGTAGCGGAGCTTTAGTCACATGACTTTTTACTCTTCGCATAATGGGTTTTCTACGTAAATCTTGGTATCTCTTGCAATTGTTTATTTTTACATTGTAGTATTTAGCTTGTTTGGTTGATATACTTGCTGCCCGATATCGTTTGTGCTTGAATTAACTGTCTTCTCTTGGTTCAAATAGATTGAGAAGTTTAGACTTTGGCATTTCTTCCGCTGCTACATTGTTGTGCATTTGTTTGTAACGACCCGACCGGTCGTTTAGCCTTTTTGAATCCCGTTCCCCTATATAAAGCCTCCCGTACTTGCTTAAACTAGTTTACGAATTGCGGAGGCGATTGGTTCGGGGATTGGTAGAGTTTTGAGTAAAAATATGCCCATTTGCTTCTTTAGGATTTCTTAAAAAGACCAAGTTTGACTTCGGTCAACATTTTGGGAAAATGGGCCCGGATCCGTGATTTGACAATTTCTGAGGATTCGTGGAAAAATATGGGACCTGGGCGTGTGTCCGGAATCGAATTCCGAGGTTCCTAGCCCGAGTAATGAATTTTTTATCTAAAATTGTTTAATGGAAGCTTCAAGAAACTAAGAAATCATTGATTCCCTAGGTATCGGGCTCGGATTTTGGTTCCGAAGCTTGGTACAGGTCCGTAATGTCATTTAAGACTTTCTCGTAAAATTTGGTGCCAATCCGAGTAGTTTAAGGGCATTTTGACCCGTTAGAGGAGAATTAAGAACATAAGGATTCAATAGTTTGATTCATTTGGTTTTAGGGGGTGATTATAAGATTTAGCACTGTTTTGGGAGTTCCTAGGGTTCGAGTAGCTCCGCCTCGTGATTTCAGACTTGTCGGTATGTTCGGGCGGGGCTCGGGAGCCCCGAGCGTCAAATGACCGAGGCTCGAGTGAAGTTAGAAAGTTGAGAAAAGGCTGAAGGCTGCTGCTTCTGTCATAACCGCATCTGCGGTTCAAGGACCGCAAAAGCGAGACCGCAGCGGTCAAATGATCGCAGAAGCGGCCCAAGGCAGGCCCAAGGGAAGCCGCAGATACGGCCTTATTTTCGCAGAAGCGGTTCCGCATAAGCGCTTCTTAGACCGTAGATGCGGTCCAGCCTCCCTTAGCCTAGAGCCGCAGATGCGGCCTTATTTCCGCAGGTGCGGGACCGCAGATGCGGTCCACAAACCGTAGAAGCGGAAATCGCTGGGCAGTGAACTCTTTTAATTCGAACTTAAGTGCATTTATTTCACATTCTTCTCCACACTTGGGCGAAATTGGGGTTTCCAAAGAGAGGGTTTCCACATATCATCACAAGGTAAGTAATTTCCACTCTCCCTTAGCTTAAATACATGAACATTAGATAGATTAAACACTAGAAATTAAGTAAAAATCAAGGGTTAGAGCTAGACCTAGGGTTTCGATAAAACTAAGATTTAATCATGTAATTTACTATGTAATGAACTAGGAATCATATATTGTCGATCCTTAGGGCATAGAGAACAATTTCCTTCGAAAAATCTCGGAATCCAGGCGCGTGGGCCCGGGGTCGGAATTTAGAAAACTTGTGGGAATGGTTGGGAAATTACTTAAATGGTTAGAATTCGGCCTTTTGAGCCTTTATTGACTAGTTCCTACCTATTTTAACTAGTTTGCGATCGCTCGGCTTCGAATTAAGAGCTTGGGCTTGTTCTTGATATTCGGGAGAGCGCTTTGGAGCGAGGTGAGTCTCCTTTCTAACTTTGTGAGGGGGGGAATGTCCCCATAGGATTAATAANGAATAGTGATGACCGGTTTCTGATACTAGGACCGCTCCTATGCCGACTCCTTTGAAATTTGCTGCTCCATCAAAAAACATTCTCCAACCGTCATAGGACTCTGTAATATCTTCTCCTATGAATGATACTTCTTCATCTGGAAAATACGTCTTTAGGGGCTCGTATTCTCCATCCACAGGGTTTTCAGCAAGGTGATTCGCTAGTGCCTGTCCTTTGACTGCTTTCTGGGTCACGTAGATAATGTCGAATTCACTAAACAGGATCTGCCACTTGGCGAGCTTGCCAGTGGGCATGGGCTTCTGAAAGATGTATTTCAAAGGATCCATCCTTGATATGAGATATGTAGTATAGGCACAGAGTAGTGCCTCAGCTTCTGGGCTACCCAAGTTAAAGCACAACAGGTGCGTTCTAACAGAGAATACCGGGCCTCATATGGAGTGAACTTTTTGCTGAGGTAGTAAATGGCTTGTTCTTTCTTTCCTGTCTCATCATGCTGCCCCAGGACGCAACCGAAGGCACCATCCAACACTGCAATGTAGAGTAGCAAAGGTCTCCCTGGTTCAGGCGGGACCAAGACAGGTGGCGTTGACAAGTATTCCTTAATTCTATCGAAAGCTTTCTGGCAGTCATCAGTCCATTCGGTGGCAGCATCCTTCTTCAACATCTTGAAGATTGGCTCACAGATAACTGTAGATAGTGCTATGAACCGGCTGATGTAGTTAAGTCTTCCCAGGAAACTCATTACATCCTTTTTGTTCCTTGGCGGTGGCAATTCTTGAATTACTTTGATCTTTGATGGATCCAGCTCTATTCCCCGGTGACTCACAATAAACCCAAGCAATTTTCCAGCTGGAACCCCGAATGCAAACTTTGCGGGATTCAGTTTCAGGTTGTATCTTCTCAGTCTGTTGAAAAACTTCCTCAGATCTTCCATGTGATCAGTGGCTTTCTTAGACTTGATGATGACATCATCCACATATAATTCGATCTCCTTGTGTATCATGTCATGAAAAATGATAGTCATGGCCATTATGTAGGTGGCCCCTGCGTTCTTAAGGCCAAATGGCATTATCTTGTAGCAGTACATTCCCCACGGCGTAATGAGAGCCGTTTTCTCAGCATCTTCCTTGTCCATACAGATCTGATGATAACCAGCGAAACAATCCACAAATGACTGCAGCTTATACTTGTAATTGTCGATCAGGATGTGTGTAACGACCCGACTGGTCGTTTAGCCTTTTTGAACCTTGTTCCTCTATATAAAGCCTCCCGTACTTGCTTTAACTAGTTTATGACTTGCGGGGGCAATTGGTTCGGGGATTGGTAGAGTTTTGAGTAAAAATATGCCCATTTGCTTCTTTAGGATTTCTAAAAAAGACCAAGTTTGACTTCGGTCAATATTTTTGGGAAAACGGGCCCGGATCCGTACGATTTCTGAGGATCCGTGGGAAAATATGGGACCTGGGCGTGTGTCCGGAATCGAATTCTGAGGTCCCTAGCCCGAGTAATGAATTTTTATCTATAATTGTTTAATGGAAGCTTTAAAGAATTCAAGAAACTAAGAAATCATTGATTCCCTATGTACCGGGCTCGGGTTTTGGTTCTGAAGTTTGGTATAGGTCCGTAATGTCATTTACGACTTGCCCGTAAAATTTGGTGTCAATCCGAGTAGTTTAAGGGCGTTTTGACCCGTTAGAGGAGAATTAAGAACTTAAGGTTTCAATAGTTTGATTCATTTAGTTTTAGGGGGCGATTATAAGATTTAGCGTTGTTTCGGGAGTTCCGAGGGTTCGAGTAGGTCCACCTCGTGATTTCAGACGTGTCGGTATGTTCGGGCGGGGCTCGGGAGCCCCGAGCGTCAAATGACCAAGGCTCGAGTGAAGTTAGAAAGATGAGAAAAGGCTGAAGGCTGCTGCTTCTGTCATAACCGCATCTGCGGTTCAAGGACCGCAGATGCGGTCAAATGATCGCAGAAGCGGCCCAAGGAAGGCCCAAGGGAAGCCGTAGATGCGGCCTTATTTCCGCAGAAGCGGTTCCGCATAAGCGCTTCTTAGACCGCAGATGCGGTCCAGCCTCCCTTAGCCCAGAGCCGCAGATGCGGCCTAATTTCCGCAGGTGCGGGACCGCAGATGCGGTCCCCAAACCGCAGAAGCGGAAATCGCTGGGCAGTAAACTCTTTTAATTCGAACTTAAGTGCATTTATTTCACATTCTTCTCCACACTTGGGCGAAATTGGGGTTTCCAAAGAGAGGGTTTCCACATATCATCACAAGGTAAGTAATTTCCACTCTCCGTTAGCTTAAATACATGAACATTAGATAGATTAAACACTAGAAATTAAGTAAAAATCAAGGGTTAGAGCTAGACCTAGAATTTTGATAAAACTAAGATTTAATCATGTAATTTACTATGTAATGAACTAGAAATCATATATTATCGATCCTTAGGGCATAGAGAACAATTTCCTTCGAAAAATCTCGGAATCCAGGCGCGTGGGCCCGGGGTCGGAATTTAGAAAACTTGTGGGAATGGTTGGGAAATTACTTAAATGGTTAGAATTCGGCCTTTTGAGCCTTTATTGACTAGTTCCTACCTATTTTAACTAGTTTGCGATCGTTCGGCTT
Source organism: Nicotiana attenuata (assembly GCF_001879085.1). Taxonomy (NCBI): domain Eukaryota; kingdom Viridiplantae; phylum Streptophyta; class Magnoliopsida; order Solanales; family Solanaceae; genus Nicotiana; species Nicotiana attenuata. The sequence continues at coordinate 49,404 of NW_017674867.1, read as the reverse complement.
CGAATTAAGAGCTTGGGCTTGTTCTTGATATTCGGGAGCGCGCATTGGAGCGAAGTGAGTCTCCTTTCTAACTTTGTGAGGGGGAACTGTCCCCATAGGATTAATAATTGAATAATTGTGCTAAATGCGGGGGCTACGAACGCGCTAGGTGACGAGAGTCCGTGCGTAGCTACTACTATGTCAATGGTCCGGGTAGCTTAGGACCCACATCATGCTTATTTCATATGACTCTATTTACTATGAGCACCTAGGATATGCTAGGGATTTTAAAAAGGGAATAAGAACGTACTTGTATAAATGTTGAAGTCTTGCTTGGCAATTATGACTATTGATGTGTCTTGTGTGTATACTTGATATTCCTACTTATTTGTGGATCGGGCCGATCGCCTCGGTATGAATAGATGCATCTATAGGCGCGCCGTCGACCCTCGGCAAGTGCACAGTTTATTTCTGCAGGATCGGGCCGTCGCCTCGGCATATTTGCGCATGCTTTTATAGCTTTGCCTGAGTTTGTTAACTATTAGAATTACACTTTCATGACTCGAAAGGAACTAATAATTGTGAATAAAGTAAATGATTAATTGGAATCTCAGCGAGAATATGATTTATATGCCTAGTTGTAAACTGTTGCCTGTTATAGATTTTTATTGTTAACTCAAACTTATGATATTATTTGGCCCTAGTGAGTGTCAAGTCGACCTCTCGTCTCTACTCCTTCGAGGTTAGGCGGGATACTCACTGGGTACATATTGTTTATGTACTCATGCTACGCTTCTGTACTTAAATGTATAGGGTCTGAGGCAGGTGGATCCGGTTATTACTCTGCTGCGCAGTTGTTAGCAGGCTTGGGACTTCTACGGTGAGCTGCTTTTCCTTCCATGTCGATCCGCAGCCGAAGAAGTCACTCTTTGTACTGTTATTTCTATCTATTTTGATCCAGACAGTAGGGTAGTGTAGTATTCTTTTGGTTGTATATTCTACTAGCTGCCCGTAGCTTGTGACACCAAGTTCTGGCACACCCACGTTAGTAGACATTTATTTTTGGGTTGTATAACTATTTTGATACCTTATTTACCGCTCTTGGCCTTAAGAAAAGCCGCACCGCAGTGCAGTTAGCTTCTTCTCTCTTTCTCTGCTTCAAATCTTTTCTTTTGTTTTCAGTCCCCAAATATCAGAATGTATAGGGGTAACTCCTCGTTGGGAAATATTTATGAGCTTAAGTCCATTAATCCGAAACCTACTCGATTTGAGTATCTACTCGTATTTTACTTTTCGCACCCGACGCGATGCTCATACAAATTATGCTTACGGTCGCCGAAAAGGTAGCGTTCCAATTTCCACAGTCAAACGTTTTCATTAACCTTTTAAATATTTTAAATAATTACTCCCTAGCTCCGTTATGTTCTAGTTTATGTGCAATTAGCTTCTTCTTCTCTCTCCATTGGAAATTTCTTGTAACAAATGCTGCAATCTCAAAATATATTGATAAGAACTAATGACAACACTCATTGCAAGCTAATAATAAAAATGCTGAAATTAAGAATATGGGAGAAATATACAGATAAAAGAAGAGAGATGAGAAGCATAGACTCAGAAAGGAGAAGAGAGGAACAGACTTTTCTTCAACAATTCGCATGCCTTCTTCCTCGCACAATCTGATATTTATAACCACTATATTTCCTCTTGCCCAGTAGCTCTTCAACACGTGTACCTCAATCCGGGTCCCAATGGTAAACCAAAAACCTTATTTTGGGCTGTTTAATCATTTGACCCCAGTGTAAACCATTCCCAGGCCCAAGCGCCTCATTTTGTTCGGCCCCATTCACAACATTTCTCTTGGTTACCGTCGCCGAAAACCAAGAAAGCAAAGTTAACAATATACTTATATAGCTTAAAGACAACGTTTTCGGTATAGTAGCGTACTTTTTTCTTTTCAGACCCGAGGTCTAGGGCAAAAAAATCAGAAATAGCTAGAGTTACAATTCGTAACTAAAAAAATAGCCACAGTTTCAAAAGTAATTGAAATTTAGCAACTTTTTCATGTAAAGATATTAGTTTGCTTGACATTGGCCCTTCCCTTCATCTTCCCTGAGCCGTGGGCCAACCGGAAAAAGCTTCTCTGCCTTTTTAAAGGTAGGGATAAGGTCTGCGTACACACTACCTTCCCCAGATACAACTTGTGGGAATAGACTAAGTTTGTTGTTGTTGTTGTTGTCATGTTAAGATATAATATGAAAGGAAAAATTCCAGCATAATATGTTGTAGTTCAATTTTTATATATATGAGATTCTAGTATAATATGCTGGAATTTCATAATGTATTGGGGTTCCAACATAATATGCAAGAAGTTTAATTGGAGGAGCTCCATAATCCAATATATTATGCTGGAATTTTCTGTGTTTCAGCAGAATAATGGCTATTTTTCAATGACTATACAAACGCTGGCTATAATTTGATTACCAATCCGAAAACTGACTAGGCAGTGCTATTTTCACGAGGTTGAGGTGATCCCAATTCTGTGGTCTAAGTGCACTAATAGCCGCTTTTGTTGCTGTTTAAAATATAATCAACATTTATAATATATTTCAAATATAGCCACAAAATCAAAATAGAGCAACTAAAACCCACTCTTCTTCCTCCTCCTCTCTTCCCGACATACTTCTTCACCAAAGAGCAAAGAAAACACTAAAAAAAGATTGCTGGACAATACTTGTATAAAGTTCTCAATAGTACCACAAATTTGAAAAGAATGAAAACTGCAATGAAATTATGTTTTTGAACTCAGAGAAACATTAAGGCTACAAAGGCAAATTTTACATTCAGAAAACAGAAAATTCACTGCTCGAAATTGAAAAAATGAGCAAAAGCCTACAACAATTGTACTTTAGGAAAAAGTTCGAATATTATAATTCAAACGTCACGAAAAACTCCAAGAAAACATCCTTGTTTTTTTCTTTTAATTATAGTTATCCAAATAAAGAAGTTGTCCCTTTGAAAGTCTACCCACAAAAAAGGAAAATCAACTCAAGGCGACTTGCGCTGATTTTATCATAATTACAACTCCATATGTATCTTTACTTATGATGCTCTCTAACACCTTTCTTTGAGTTGTACGTAAAATAATTTTATTACTTTCAAATCCTATAATCATGTTACCTTTTTGTTTTCAAAATGGGGAAACGCTTTTATTGACTTTGTATTTACGTGTGATTTACTGCATCAAATAGAAAGAAAGGCAGCAAAGAGATGTTAATATTTCGCTTTTATTACTAACAACACGCCTAGTTTAGATCAAATATTTCTTTTTTAACGTTAAGTTTTGATAATGAAATTTTCTCCTATTAAGTGGAAGTTATTCCTATTCCTTTTTCTTCGGAAATTTAGGAAATTATACTAATAAACTTTATTAAACATGCAAATATGTCAGTCATTTCTAGACCTTTCCGTTCAATTATTTCTAAAAAAAAACTAAAATTAAACTTCGTGGCACAAACTATGACAGCTATATTAAGCTAATGCAATTATTGCCTACGTAACTACCAACATTTTTTTGTTGTCAGAATTATAGTACTAAAATAAAGCTATTTCAAAAACGTTAAAAAACTTTTTCTAATGCACGACCCTTCCAAATTCTCCATATCCTAGGCACATCACACAAAAAAAATGTTATTAATCCAATAAATGATTGATAATTGGCAAGAAATATGAGAAAATTAAATTAATAAAAATAAAGGGGACACCCAAAAAGTCCACAAATGCAAAGACATTGGAACCTACATGCCAAAGTGAGGGACATAGACGTGAGGAGATGTAATAATAAGTGTTAACATTTCATTAACCGTTTCTTTTCCCTCTTTACAATCCAGCCACTTTCCAAAAAGACAAATCACAAAAGTCTTTCTTACCTTATTTTTCTCTCTTCCACTTCTCTGTCTCTGTCTCTCCTTCCTCTGCCATTCCCCTGGGGAGCAAACAAGAACAGAACATTAGGGAAAAGAAAGAATGAAGAAAAAAGACAACCCAAGTTTCTCTAATCATGCAGTAATTCATTTGATATTCCATTGATTTTCTTCTTGGCAATGTGCTATGATGGACCGCAGGACGCTAACGATGAACTGGGATGGTCTTGGAGAAGATGATGATGATGACAACTTCTTTGAGTCCCGTGACCGCCTTTCAACAGCCATTCCCTTTGACTTGGCATCCTCAGGATCAGACGACGATGATGAATTTGAGGACAGCCGCCTCTCCTTTGTCTCGACCCTTTCCTCAGCCTCCATCAAGAAATTCCAGGGGATTGAGATTGAGGCAGTTTCTGATTCTTTCACCAGCATGGAGGACTACGGCATGTGGATGGCTGAACCTGGTGATATCAAGGAACGTCGAAGGCGTCTCCTGCAAGGCATGGGGTTATCAAGCAATAAGGACCTCCTCAAGCTCAAAAGCGCCAAGATTGTACGAGCCATTTCAAGAAAAGTTGAGACCAGCCAAGATTCCAAACCACCAAAAGCAGAATATTCTCCTGCAAAAGAATTAAATCAAGAACAACAGCCATCAGCTTCACAGCCAATTGTGCTGGTCAGGTCGAGATCAGACGGAGACATACAATTTTTTTCTGTAAATACCAAGAAAAGAAAAGAGGAGCTAATTGGTGACATCTCTAAACAGCGGCTCACTAGGACATTTTCAGGTGTTTTGGCACCGAGCTTAGGAATATGCCAATTAGCTGGTTCGGTTAGAATGTCACACAGAAATAACACAAGTGGATCGTCACTGCAAAATGGCAGTGATATGTCCTCCACATTGTCGAATGGAAATCCTGACGTGGGCTTTGCTTCGTTCTTCTTGATAAAGAATTTGGACACAGGAAAGGAGTTCATTGTCAAAGAGTCCAATGAACAGGGAATGTGGAATAAGCTCAGTGATCTTCAGACAGGAAAGCAGCTTACCATGGATGAATTTGAGAAAGATGTGGGATATTCTCCTGTTGTAAAGGAACTGATGCGCCGGGTAAATGGTTCAAGAAATCATGATGATGAGAGGAAATTAAACGCAAATTCATATTTGAGTAAGAGGTTCAGAAATAGCAAGAGAAGGGGAGTTGCTCTTTTGAAGAACATAAAAGGAGTAGCACATAGCATGAGTGGCAAAATTATTGATAAAGAACGTGAGCAAACTGCACCTGAGGAACAGCAGAAACCAAATAAGGACTCCTCCAAATGGATTAAAGTCCGCCAGCATGGAAAGTCCTACAAGGAACTCACAGCTATGCACTTGTGTCAGGAAATACGTGCTCACGAGGGCTCAATATGGACCATAAGGTTCAGCTCGGACGCACACTATCTAGCAACTGCAGGAGAAGATACGTTAATTCATATATGGGAAGTGCAAGAATGTGAAGTTATGAATGACTTACAATCTGTTGTTGGTGCTGCAAGTACCTCACCTACTCATCCAATGGCTGGCTCTCTCAGTACCTCCCCTGTTCATCCAATTGCAAGGACCAATTCAGACCGGCCTCCTCTGCCGGAGATGGGACATATGGCATCAGAAAGAAGGAAGAGGGGGAAGGTATCCCATAAGAAAAAGGGAAACTCAATTCCGGAGTACGTCAATGTACCCGAAACTGTTTTTGCTCTTTCAGAGAAACCAGTATGCACTCTTAAAGGTCACCAGGATGATGTCTTGGACCTGTCTTGGTCAAGATCTCAGGTCAGTTTCCTGCACTTTCATTTCAGTCAACTTAATATGACACAAATTTGTAGCAGGGAGAAAAAGAAACCACAGAAATATCAAACTTCATACTCCATTTGATAACCCCCCCCCCCACCCCCCCCCCTTAACGTTATAGTTACTGCAAACAAATCAAGTACTCCCTCCATCCCAATTTACGTGACACTCTTTCCTTCTTGGTTAGTCCCATTTAGTAACAATTTAACCTTAAAATGCTCACTTTACCCTTGATGAGATGATTTATAGCCACACAAACTTTTATGCCTCATTTTAGACCACAAGTTTCAAAAGACTACTTGTCTTTCTTAAACTCCGTTCCCAGTCAAACACCATTAGATAAATTGGGACAGTGGGAGTAATATCTACTACTCCATGCAGAAAAATTTTATTTTGTGCCTCACACAACTGACAATAGTTGTGTGAGGCCTCTTTTTTATCTCACAACTGTGTGGTCCCAGAATTTTGTGGACCCATATGTGTAAGATATGGGTCCACAAATATAGAGGTCTCACACAACTAGTGTAAGTTGTGTGAGGCACAAAGTAAAATCACCCCTCCATGCATCCCAATTTTTGTGACACTCTTTCCTTTTTAGTCAGTCTCAAAAAGAATAACATCTTTCTATATTTAGTTATAATTTAACTTTATAACTCCTACTCTGCCCTTAATGGGATGATTTATAGCCATATAAATATCTATGACTTATTTTAGACTACAAATTTCGAAAGTCTTTCTTTCTTCTTAAACTCTGTGCCCAGTCAAACACCATCATATAAATTGGGATGGAGGGAGTATCACTTTTAAAACATGCATACTAACATGCAATATCAAACTTGGATGCAGCTACTTCTTTCATCTTCGATAGACAAGACTGTTCGGCTATGGGATGTTGAAACTCAGAGTTGCTTAAAAATGTTCGCGCATAACGACTATGGTGAGATGCCAAATTACATTGTAGCTAGTTAATAGAAGACTTTAAATGACGATTTCTTCCCATCACTTGCATCAATTGAGTTTATGGTTTGGCAGTTACTTGCATACAGGTCAATCCAATGGATGATGACTACTTCATCAGCGGTTCTCTGGATGCAAAGGTTCGACTTTGGAATATATCTGATCGGAAAGTTGTAGATTGGACTGATCTTCATGAAATGGTCACTGCTACTTGCTTCACCCCAGATGGCCAGGTAGTACTAGTAATTGTATTGGAGCATTCACATCTAACTTCTCGCTAAACTAAAACCGACTCCAAGAATGTAGCATAGTTCTTCAATATGACATGAATTTTCGTTGTTGCATGTTTCTCCTTCTTGTGTAGTTGTTTGTGTCAGTAAAGAACATCATCAAGCCAAATCAGCTAACCACAACAGACACCCCC
>NW_017674867.1:42202-42273 GCF_001879085.1 Nicotiana attenuata | reverse complement strand
ACACACACACACACAAAAAAGCACGCACGCACACACACAAGCACTATGGCCGTAGAGAATTAGGAGGCAGA
>NW_017674867.1:0-42182 GCF_001879085.1 Nicotiana attenuata | reverse complement strand
ACACACACACAACAACAACAATAACAACCCGGTGTAATCCCACAGGTGGGGTCTGGGGAGGGTAGGATGTACGCAGCCTTACCCCTACCCTGGAAGGGCAGAGAGACTATTTCCAATAGACCTTCGGCGCGCACACACAAACAAAAAAAGAAAGAAGCAAGAGCACAAAGTACGATCTCGAGTATTTTTATGATTCTCAAGGGAGAATGTGAAGAAGTATCACTGATATTCCCTTTTTCCTTTCATGAAGGGCGCTTTAATAGGCTCACATAAAGGCAGCTGTCGTGTGTACACTACCTCTGGTAAGTAATGCATTACTTACCATCTTTTATTGATGTGATAATGACCATAGGAATACAGCTGCTGATTTCCAATGTGCGTTTATTCCTAAGAATGCAAACTGGAACAAAAAGACAACATCGACATTCAACCTAAGAAAAATTCTCAGCTCAAGAAGGTCACTGGTTTACAGGTACTTCTCTTTTCTAGAGTTACTACTGTTTATGTGTACAGTCTTCTTTTCCTCAAAACCTATGAAAGCTGAACTTGTTTACTTCCAGTTTGCCCCATGGAACCCAGCAGAAGTGCTTATAACTTCAGCTGATTCTCGCATCAGAATTTTTGATGGGTCAGAGATGATCTATAAGTTTAGAGGTATTTTCTCTCTGATATACTCTTTTGGAGAGTTCAAACAACATTCCTGTGTACTCTAAACCAAGGTTCTATTGTGTGGTAGCATCAGGTTTCCGAAATACAAGCAGCCAGATTGCAGCTTCCTTCAGTTCAGATGGGAAGTATGTCATAAGTGCAAGTGAAGACTCTCATGTCTACATCTGGAAGAGAGAAGAACCTAAGACCCCCACTGGTAAACGTAGAACTTCAATCTCTGTTCAAGCTCACGAGCGCTTTCAATGTAAAGATGTTTCAGTTGCCATCCCATGGCCAGGTAGTGTAAAGAATGAACCACCACTCGTAGAGATGCACTCAAAAAGGCATTCAAAACGTTTCCTCCCGCCCCCATATCCCACTGTTGGCTCTCCTACAAAAGAAAACCCCGATGTGGCAAATAGTAAAAGGCACTTGCCACCTCTACCCATAAAAGTTAATGCATCGGAGAGAGTCCAAAGTAGTCAGGAAGAGGAAGACTTAGCTCAACTTTCTCGGACAGATTCTGGTATTGGTCCCAGTGAATCATTTGTATCAGGTTCTTCATCAACTAGGTTTGGTGATTCACCTTCTATATCTGCGTCCAGCAGCTCACGATCACACTCTTGGTCCTCCTCCTGGTCTCAAGATGGTAGTAACAGCAATGGCAGCAACGTTGTCCAAGCAACAGCATGGGGCATGGTAATCGTGACAGCTAGTTTGGGAGGTGAGATCAGAGTCTATCAAAATTTTGGGCTACCTCTGAAAGCTGGTCGTCAGACCAATCTCTTTAGAGACCTGACATAAATTGTTGTTGAGGGAACAAAGCGATACCTATATTCTGTTCTTGAGCTTGAAATTTTTCTATAAGTACTTAGTTGTTTAAGACTTAGTCGAGCTCAAGTTACACTGAACAAGGCAGAAGCCATCGGCTTCACATTGTTGATAAGTAAATGCGGAAAAAGTTAAGTTTTTTCCTTTTAGTACCTTGTACAATAGAAAGACCAAGCAGAGATCACAGTGGTTCAATGTTCCAACAAATTGAGCATTTTAACTAGCATTATGCAAAGCTTTGCTTTTTTAACAAGTGTCTCACAGGTTAGCAGTTACAGATCACAGATACATGAGAAAATTCATTGGCTGCACACTTACTTATTTTTATAACAGATCAATCAACAAACTTCCAACTCTACCTCTATCCCGTATTAGTTGGGGTCAACTGTTTGAATCATTAGACTACTTTTAGCTGGTCCTCGACCTACTGCACAGCGTTCTTTATCTGGCTTGGGACAAACTATGCTTTGGAAAGGATGATACTAAGCTATCCCTCGGTTTTTTTAAATGAAAGCACAAGACAAAGGTAGTTCCAAATTTTTTGAAACTTTTGCAAACATTAAAAAGAAAAAGAAAGGGAAGCTTTCATTGTAGTAGTAAAGGTAGTTCAAAGATTTCAAGTTCGGATTTTTGAATCCCTTTGTTAAAATTCTTGGCTCCGCCATTGATTTATTTGCAAAGGCTTTCATTAGAGATGTGCAGTGATATTTCTTCATTTTAGTTTCATTTTAACTTAGAAAACCGATGACTATTTATTTTTATTTTTTTTTTAAAAAAGAGGACCATTTACCTAAACCAAGGATAACTAGAGATGTTCAGTGATAACTGAAGCAAAGACTTTTTGATAACAGTAACTAAGATTATCCTATAAAACCAGCAGATTTGAAGCAAGATAACTGAAAATACTCTTTAAAATATGTGCTGAAGCTAATGCAATAACCAAGAAATTAACTGCGCAAAGCGAATGGATTTACCCATTTTTACAGTCTGAATAGTGAGTAGTTCTCTCGAATTTTCCAAATTCTGCTTGTGTTGTCGCTCCGCAACCGAAAATGAGTGGAGCAATGGCTTCATTCTGCTCATTTACTACTTTTGCCCTCCATGAATACAAGATTCTTCAGTTATTTGATCAAAATAAAGCCTTGTACAACCTTCTAAGCCCAAATCAGTTGCCATATTTGGTGCGAGGGACAAGCATAATAATTTTCTGATATTTCTTTTGGTATAAATAATCTTGAGTTAGTGCAATTTGTTACTATTATTTTTAGATAATAATTAATGTGGATAATAATCTAAAAATTAGTTAATTCTAGGATAAAACAACTAAAGGACAAAGATGTGTTCTCTAAAACTCTTCTCCGAAGGTCTTCTATGAAGGCCAATATTGAAATTGAAAATAAAAATTTATTCAAATTTATTTAGTGTAAAATCAAATTCTTAATATATATTATATCCACATATCTCATTTGAACTCAATATACCAAAAAAGTATATTTATTTATAATTTTGCATTTAATCCCCAAAATATAACCTTAAAATAACTTGTTTGCAAGCCAAACAACTTCTTAAAGTTAATCTCACATAGTTAGATAGACAGACAATATAAATAATTTTGAATCTATTCAAACATAATTTTTTTGAAATTGAAAGAAAGAAAGAAAAAAGAACATTTGAAGTTAACGTTGTGAATACCTAATTTTTGCACTATTTTAACATCTCCTACATTCATTAGTGTTTTATTATTTAATTATTTTTATCAATTTTGTGTCTTTAATTGCATATTTTCTATCATAAAAATACCAAAAAGAAAAATAGTTCTTTCTTCATTTGTACATTTTAGGAATTAACTAAATGTTCAATTGGTGAATTAATCTAATTAATTGATCACTTGAATAAGTTATTTAATCAATTTATTTGTTTGTGTAAATTTAGTTTAATAAGTAGGATTAAGGAAGAAATTGGGCCAAATTTAAAAGAGAAAGTGGCCAAGAGTGCAAGACAAGGGGCTGTCATGGGAGGATTTTACTCGTTGTTTCAAGACAAAACTACGTCGTTTTGATTAAGTAAATGAAAATCCATCATGGCCATTCATTCCATCTTAATCTAATGGTTAAAATTTATCCCTAACTAAAATATAAAAGCTAAAAATCAGAATTTTCCCCCATTTTCCAAACCCTAAAACCGCCCCCTTCTCTCTCTCACCCTCTCGCAAAGCCGCCGCCGCTCCACCGCTGCCACCACCGTGCGCCGCCGCCGATGGTGGTCCAATCAGCCCCATTTTTTCACCCTATGCTGTCCTTAACCCCCTCTTTCCGAATCTCCAAGCTAAATTCCCCAAAAACCGTTCAAACTCCACGAATTTTAGATCTAGAAGTCCCACCCGCTACCTTTTTCTTAAAATCGTGAAGATTAAGCCACCCTTTCCACCTAATTCTTACATACATCGATAGAGCTCAGCGGGGACTATCTTTTCATATTGGTCTTGACCCAAAACTCCAGCGACCGGAATTCCGGCGATTACCACTGCCGCTGCCACACCTCTACCCCACCACTGCTCCTTTTTTTTAGCCTAGTTCCAACCCAAGAACACCCGTTTTCTTTTGGTATGACATCGAGTTCATTGAGCTTAGTGTCTACTAAAATGAACGAGTGTTCTACGATCGGGCAGCCGCTACTCGGGGTCCCCGGCATTCGTCTCATTGCTCGATTCGACGTCGAATGTCCTGGAGTTTGGTATAAGATCGCACCCTAATCCTTTCCCCTTTTTTCGTAATTTCTATTTTTTTTCCATTTAAGTTTAGGTTTTAGTTTAATTTTCTATTTTCAATTGATTGTTAATCTGTGATCGTTAGTTCGTGTTACTTTCATTAACATTCTTTAATGTTGGTCGTTGCTTAATTTTCGAATTAGGTACTTAGTCGTTTGTTTAGGATTACTATTAATCGTTGTTCGATAGCTTATCAATGTTCATTTAAGTTGTATTTTAGGTAGTGTTTCCTGATTACAATCATCTACTGTTTAGTTCCCATAAATCGATTGACTTCAGTTTAGTTTGTTTGAATATTTAGTTCGATTACATTTTAAGTCTTTTCTGTTTTGCTAGTTCTAGTTGGTTTGAGTTGGAGTATATAAGCTGAATTTCAGTCATGTGTTGAAAAAAGCTCAACACTTGAGTATAGGGTACATAGTTTGTCACTTTTTACTGTTCAAAGACTTTTTGAGTACTAAATTCTAAAATGTCTGTCATTGTTTGGTAAAAAAAACTGTGTCTTGGACAGATTTTTAACAAAAAATCTATCCTTTGAATAGTTTGGACAGATTTTTGGTAAAAAATTATGTCCAAAGGACAGATATTCATAATGAAATCATGTCCCTCCTCTCCTATAAAGAGAGGGTCTTTCTTTTACTTTAGGGGAGGAGTTGAACACACACTTTAACACACTTACATCTTTTGCACAACAAAAAAAAAATAACACTTGAGAGAAAAATCAGTAGTTGAACATCTGATAAGTAAGCTGAAATTTGAGCTTTTGAGTTTTTTTTTTTTTTGGAGGGCAAAAATCTCAAGTTTCTTGAAGCTAATTCTGGGTTTCTCCTTGTAATTTTGTTGAGTTTTAAGGTCGTAGTTTTGGGCTTAAGCTGCTGGTTTGGTTGCTGTCAGTGGTTTCATTCTCTCGGTGAGTGTTTACTTGTGAAAAGTAAAGTTTCCTCACTGATGTTTGCTGATTTTTCTGCATTAGGTATTCTCCTTTACATTTAATAATGTAACTCTTGAATAAAGTTTATGGAACATGAGTTTATTTTAGTCATCTGAATCTATTCGGATTATCTTAAATATGATCTGAGTTGACTGGTACGAATAATGAATGCTTGAGTATTAGAGTTCATTTGTATGTAGATTATAAACTTTAAAATAGTTTTTTTTTCTTGTGTAAATAACAAACATGTGATGGTGTGCTTTATTTCTGTCTGGAGTTTCAAGATATAACATAATGTGTAGTTTCTAGCAATGTTCTTTAGGTATTTTGTGTTAATAAACTTTAAGGCAGAATGTTTAAATCACTGGACTGGGCAGTAGCATGTTTATTCTTCATTTTCTATTAGTATGCTAATAGAAGATTAAGTAAAAAATAAATTTAGTGTATTTGTTTTGGAAGTTTAAATCTATAGTTCATTTAAATAGAAAATGGTATTGAAGCAGATCCTAGTCTGTAAGATGTAGTAGATTCGACTTTAAGTCTTCATGTTGGAATAGAGTTCCTATTAGGAACTTGAATTACAACATGTATTTCTCATTAAGTCAATAATCTTTTTATATATTTATTTTTAAGTAAAATTACCAATAAAAGTGAAATCAAGTATTTTATTTTGACTCTTGAAGCTAGATGCGATCAATAATTTTAGAGTAATATTTTATTAAGTCTTGGGTGAGGAAAAGAGTTTCTTTTCTAAGGATAATTCTAAATGTTTATAAAAAGGTGGCGGATGCGTCATTTGTTGTTGATTTTGATGATCTAAAACTCAATTACGTCTAGTTTGGAATAAACTTATCATTTGCTATTGTCGGAACAATTTACAAAAAGAAAAGATAGCAAATGGGCCATTATTTGAGTTGTATTTTTGGATTTTTGTTTATTAACTGAAAAAAATAGGAATTAGACCAAAAGTCAAACTGCCAAGCTCACTTCCACAAGAAACAAAGCTGATCTATTTTTTTTTAAAAGAAAATAAAGCCGGCCTCAAACATTAAAGCGTTAAGTTCGACAAAAGCTTTTCAATGATTTTTTTTTTATAAAATTAATTAAGTTCGCTAGGTAATTAGTAGGTGCACTTTAACTTTTATTTTCATTCACGTGCTCGCTTGCGTAGCGTGATATTTAACATTCAATAACCCTATACAATATCTAATAGCTTTAATTAAAGTTCTAGTTTAATTAATCCCTTGCTTATAACTGCGAATTCGCTTGTGTAGTGCGGTAGTTGACATTTAATAAATTTCAAACAAAAATATTTTTTCCAAATGTAGCAATTTTTTCCAAAAGTAATAACGTGCTAATAATCATTTGTCATGACTGCGGATTCGCTTGCGTCGCGCTGTTATGACTAAATTAATAAATTTCGTCGATCATGCATTCGCTTGCGTAGTGTGGTTATGACATCTTATTATTCAAAGTATTCTTTAATTTTTCTAATAATCAAGAAATAAAAGCGGATAGGATAAAACATGAAAAATCAAATAAAAACACAGTTTCTTCAAAATTAATTCAAGTCAAGTTTAAGCCAATCAAGCGACCGTGCTAGAACCACGGGACTCGGGGAGTGCCTCACACTATCTCCCCAGTCAACAGAATTCCTTACCCGAATTTTATTTTCGTAGACCAATAATAATAGAGTCAAATATTCCTTTGACTAGGGATTCAAATAAAAGGTGATTTGGAACACCCAAAAAATAATTCCAAGTGGTGACTCTGAATAATAAAATAATCGTTACTCAAGTTTGTCACTTTAATCGGAAAAACTTATTAACCCACAAATACACATATCTTTTTGGGGGTAGAAAAGGGGTGTGCAGCTCTGGCGACTCTACTAGGGACAACCAGAATTTGAGCTTGTACATGTTGACTTTTATTTGGCTTTATTAATTTTGTATATACTGTGATTTATTTGGGCATAATGTGCTACTTGTTTGCTTTTTACACTTTGATATTGTTGAACTGTACATATAAACTGTCTTCTCACGCACCCCCTCTGAGTCTTCTTGAAATTAAAAATTGGGTATTTGCTTGACATAGCCCGCTTTCTTTGAGATAGCCGAGGTGCTTGTCACCCGGTGAAGGATTTTAGTCACACATGTTTTAGGCGGGGAGCACCACCAGCTAAGCCGGAAAGCAATGCTACTGGTACGCTGACCCTCCTCGACTCGAGTTGTCTACTCGAGTAAGCCAGTCTAGATACATTCTCCACTAGGATTTAAATCTAGAAAAACAAACCTCATGCCGGATATCCCTAGTAGGTTCGCTTTATTTGCATCACGTGTATTTGACTTAGCGAAGCTTGGCACGGGGGCCAGGTCCGTATAGGACAGGTATCCTCTTTGAGACCATCATGCTCACTTATGTGCTATTTGCTACATCATTTGGAAGGCTTGCTTGCATTGTTAACTGGCTTTAGAAAATAAGTTGAGCGGAATTTTAAAAAAATATTCTCCTAGTTTAGTATAAATAATCCTTTTTTACTAAAATTTTGAAGTAGTCTGGAGTGAGGTTTAAAGATTAATTTTCATAAAAATCAGAAAATAAATAGTCGGTTTCATCTACGCGGGCTTAATTCTCACTACCCAGTGAGATACGTAGGCAACCTCCATTGGGTTTAGCCCACATTTTTTTAAGAAAAAAAAGCATAAAAATTACTCATGTGCATAAAATTTTCGAAAAAATAATAAAAAAATTGCTATTTTTGGTCACCTTTTACTATTTTGCCCTCGTATTCCGGCTGTTTTGCCGGGACAGCCTTCCTTGGAAGCGTGGAGGAGCTATTTTCGCAAAATATTCATTTTTTTTATTTATTTTCACATTTTTGCCGTGTTTCCCTTATTTCCGGCCATCTTTGCCGAGTCAACCTTAAAACTTTTTTTTTTGGAAGTACCATAATGGCTGTCTTCGTAAAAGAATGAATTTTTGTCGGCTTTTACCCGCTTATCCATGTGTACGGATGTTTTTATCGAGACAGCTATAGTACTTTCCTTCGAAGTACTAAAGAACCGTTTTCATAAGAATAACCATCTTGTCCCTTTTATCACCTTTTATCATTTTGTCCTCGGTCGGCCGGTTTTATCATGTCTTGTTTCCTCGGTGAGATACGTGGTTAGTCATCCTAGAGTCTGGTCCTTTTCGTCCAAATTCGGCATATCAATCAAGTCTGATCAGTTGGGTCTTAGTTGACTGATCCTTCAATACGAGGAATTCTCCACTAAGAAGTTCGTTCATTGTCTTATCCAAAAGTCTGCTTGGTGTTATTTCTTCGAGTTTATATGTAACGACCCGGCCGGTCGTTTTATGAATTTCAGCCCCGTTTTCCCCATTTCTGCTTCTTTATGTCTTGTTCAGCTTTACTATGTGGTATCGGGTTGGTTGGTTCTAGTTCGGAATGGTTTTGTGGAGGAATGAGATACTTAGTCTCTTAAGTTGGTCATTTAGTTGGAAGAAGTCAACCGAAAGTTGACTTATGAGTAAACGATCTCGAAATTTGGTTTTTATGATTCGGATAGCTTCGTGAGGTGATTTGGGACTTAGGAGCGTGTCCGGAATGTAACTTGGAGGTCCGTGGTAGATTTAGGCTTGAATTAGCGAAATTGGAATTTTGGCGCTTTCCGGTTGGTAGTGGAAATTTTGATATCGGGGTCAGAATGGAATTCCGGAAGTTGTAGTAGGTTTGTTGTGTCATTTGTGACGTGTGTGCAAAATTTCAGGTCATTCAGACGAGGTTTGATAGCCTTTTTGATCAAATTCGGAATTCAGAAGTTTTTGGGAATTCTTAGGCTTGAATCCGAGGGTGATTTGATGTTTTGACGTTGTTTTAGGTGTTCTGAGGGTTGGTACAAGTTTGAATAGTGGTATGTGACTTGTTCGTACTTTTGCTTGAGGTCCCGGGGGCCTCGGGATGATTTCGGAAGGTTGTCGGAAAAATTGGAGTTGAGTTTGAGTAGTTTCAGCTGCTGAGTTTTTGTCATAACCGCACCTGCGGATTGGGGACCGCAGGTGCGTGCCCGCTGTTGATACCCAATTTTTTCCCTATATATATTTTTAAAATAACATATATATGCATATATAAGCATGCCTAAGGATTTTAGTATTTTTCCCAATTTTTTAAAGATTTTTAAAATCAATTTATTTTCAATTTTTAGCAGTACAAAATCAGTAATTATTCCCAAAATCCTCAATTTTGGTGAATAATTTATTTATTGCCATGTTTATACAAAAAATATAGTTAAGGTAATTTTTTATACATTTTTTACAAATTTATTTGGTATTTTAAAGCTAAATTGCATATAATTGCAATTCTAGCCTATTTTAAGTTTAATAGCATTTTAATTATAAAAATTGGTTCCAGTATTTTTTAAATTAATATTTATGTGTTATTAACTGTCTCAGTACTTTTAATTTGCTTTTAAAATCATTTTACTATTTTATAAAATAAAAGGGAAAACTGGCTACTTAACATTTAGCCTCATTTCGTTGCAATTACAACCTATTTACATTTTTTCAATTTTAGCCATCAATTGACCCAATCCTAACCCCCAATTGGACCGGCCCAATTTCAATTTAACCCAGCCCCTTAACTCGTTTATTTAACCCGCCCGGCCTTTCTTTCAATCCAAGCCGTTGATCATTTTGATCAATGACCAGGATCGTCCCTTGCCATTTTTAATTTCCCTACCCTAACCTAATCCCCCAATTTCGTTTGATCTGCCGCCTTTGAATACTCTCCTCTCTCAAAACACTCTTGAAGGTTCTCCATAACCCTAGTCGTCTTCAACCCTTTTCCCACCGTACTTTCGCCGGAATCCATGGCTTCTCAGGCCATGGATGGTCTGTACTCATCCCCCTCCACCATTAAACCCTGGGTGTTCGAAGTGTTCAGGTCTGACCTTGATGGTTCTCTTTCAGATCTTCTCAGAGCTATAGTTCTATGGCCTCTCCGGCCGTTGCTCCGGCGCATTCAAGCATTTCGAGCCTATTTCCGACCTCTCTGACTCAAGATCGGGCTTTCTTCCAAGCCTTTCTCATTTCTAGGGTTTCTCCGAAACCCTAAGCTATTCAAGGTTTTTCTGTCTGTTTTCTTAGATCTATGCTATATCCGTGTTTTATTGGATTTTTAAGGTGTTTTCCCCAATCTTTTCTTTCAAAATTGTTTCTCTTCGATTTAGGGTTTCTGAAAGGATTTCAAAACGTCTTTCTGATTCTTCCTTTTCTTTTCTTTATGTGCGTTTGCCTATACTATGTTTTACCACGCATGTGTTGTTCTTCTGCTTTTCTTTCTACTATGCATGACTCTCCTGTACTTTGTATTCTACTGTGCCTTTAAACTAGGCTCGCATGTCAATATTTGTTATGTTTTTCTATCTGTTCTTTGCTATACTTTTCAGTATTCTTCTACTGTATGTGTTTCCTACTGAGTTCTTAAGTTTGTTTGCCTTTACTGAACTTCTGTTTGAGTTCTAAACATGCTTCCTTTACTGTTTCTTAAGTTTATATCACTTCTTCTCTCTTCTGAACTTGCTTGAGCTCCGAGCTTTCTCAAACATGTTCTTTATGTTCTCAAACCTGCTATCATATCTGTTTGTTTCTCATGAGTCTCTGAAAGAGACCTCCGAGCCTGCTTCAATGGCTTGTCTTCTCATCGCTATATCAGATTCGAGTTGAAACCCTAGGATCTGAGGGTTTTGGCAAGTTTGATTTGGTGTTTGGACTTGGGTTCTACTTTGGAACCCTGAACTCCCAGACTCATTCTGAGTCTATAAATTGGACTGGAACCTCTTTGTTTATAACTCGGAACTTTTCTATGATAGGTTTTCTAATTAACATGACAACTCTTTCTTGTTTGACATACCTGTGTGCTTTATATATGAGAAATTCTTCCTTCAAAAAGGTTTTACCAACTTATGATTGATTCCGAATTCCTTTTAGTAAGGTTTGATTGATTGTTACTGATTTTCCTTAAGTAAAACCCTTTCCTCTCTTTTCCTGACTTGGTTCATTCGAACAAAGCCTGCAATTTTGATTTTACTGGCTGTTTGAATGATTCCCTTTCCTTATTCTCACAAACCGTGTTACTATCAAATTCTTTCTTTAAATAGACCCTTATGTATATGCCCTTATTGTACTACTTTGGAAAATTTTTTGAGCAAACTGTTTCCTTATTTAATTTTGCCCGTTTAAAATCAGAATCCCTTAATTAAAGGAAATCCTTTTTGTAATTGATTGCAAAACTATTCTCTTACCTTTTTCTTACTTGCTTGCTGCACTATAAAAGGGGACGACCCTTCTGCACTTTGAGAACTTCCAATGGAATACTCTTTAAGACAACTTTGAGTTCAATACTCTAACATACATACATACTTTCAATTTTAATACTCTTACACTTCACCCAACACTCTACTCTCTTCTGAGACCTGCTGATTGTTTGCTTGCAATTTGGTTTTCAAGGCTACTGTTTTACTTTCTTGTTTCCCTGAAACTGGTATGTTCTAATTTAAGTTTTAGCCTCATCCCAACGTGTTTACTTTACAGTTTCCACATCCCTGTCTGTTTTACTACTTATGTTTAATGTTAATTAGCAAGTCAATTCCCTTGCATATGTTTCTACTATGAATCCCTACACCCCTGACTGCATTACTGCCTGTGTTTAATGTTAATCAGCAATGTCAATTTCATTGAACATGTTTCTATTTGTGGATCCCCATATCCCTATTCCCCTCTATGTGTTTGAGTTAAAGTTTGGGCATGGCAGCACCTAAATTGTTGTTCATGTCTGGGCTTGATCCTTTAAGGGATCCTAACTCCCAAACAATGTGGCTAACAGGCTGGTTAGGGGTGTGCCAGCACTCCTAATTGCTGGGTATTACCACCAGCCTGTCTGAATCCCCTTTCTGCACTTACACTCACTCTTAGTTTCTAAGTTCTGCCCCCCTCCTATGAGCCTTGCTTTGGGGATCTTGAGTTCCCTCTGAACTTGGACATTTGAGGGCTGGCCCTTCCACACTGCACTTCAATTCAATTCTGCAATATGTTTGGGTGTAAGCACTGCCCGGAGTTCATGAGGCTTTTGGGAACTCTGACACACCCAGAAAATGAGAAAGGCTTTGGAAATTGGATCTTTGGAGTTGGTTTATTTCATATTTCAGTCCTGGAGTCTGAATCAGGCTCTCCTTGGTTGTACTCTAATTTCTGATGTAATTTTATTCTTCTTGATTCGTTCTGGTTTGTAATAATTTTGTAATAACTTATGGGGGTTTTAGTGAAAAGGGAAGGGTCACTCTTGTATGCATACGGGTAGACATCATGTTCTTAGGTATTTATTCCTCTAATCGCATCCTGCTTTTCACTTATGCATTTCATATAGAAATCCTGCCTATAGTTCCGCACTTCTCATATATAGAAATCATGCCTTCGGTTTTCTGCACTTATGCATATATAGATACCATGTCTTTNAAACTGTCTTGGGAAAAGACACCATTGAACCCGACAGATACCACGCTGGTTGTACCCCACATTATTCATGCTGGCTGGAGGAAAATCACAACGGTTTGGGTCAACCTGGGTTTGTTCGATGTCACAGGATCATCGATGAAAAGGCTGAGGCACAAGTCAAGTACAGCCAACTACGCAAAATGATTCGGGAATGTGAAAATGAGCACCGTGAAATACAAGAAGCCAATCAAAAAATAATTGAAGAATGGAAGGATATGGCTGTCAGCGCCAACAAATGACTGATCTGTTTGGAGCGGGGTATAGTGGAGCTAGAAAAGAAGTTTCTGAAAAGGGTCGAAGACTGCCGAGTTGCTGAAGGGAATGAAGGAGGACATCTGGCTAGAGCTTACCTGCTGCTAGGATTGCGCGAGCTGGGGGAGCTGTTCGAGGGAGCTAACACTGCCGAGTCTGGGGAAGGTCCTTCTAGGACCAAATAAATAGGAGCTTTTCCTTTTTGCTTTGAGAAATGTAATAAGGCCTATGGCCACTAGCGACATTTTTATTTCCTGTTATTTAGTGTCGTTTTGGGATTCGTCTACCTTCTTATCAATAAATGAGGCATTTAGCATTCCAAGTTCTCCAAATTTACTGTCGCTAGGCCTACCTCGGGCACAACGAGGTCCCCAAAATTGGACACGCTTTATATCTCCTGCACTACGTGTTTAAATATCGCAACATTTTTCCTATGATCCTTACTAACTTATCACCTTTTTGTTTACCTTTGTTATTCCCTCCCAAGGNCTAGGATCTGAGGTTTTGGCAAGTTTGATTTGGTGTTTGGACCTGGGTTCTACTTTGGAACCCTGAATTCCCAGACTCATTCCGAGTCTATAATTGGACTGGAACCTCTTTGTTTATAACTCTGAACTTTTCATTGATAGGTTTTCTAATTAACATGACAACTCTTTCTTGTTTGACATGCCTATGTGCTTTATATATGAGAAATTCTTCCTTCAAAAAGGTTTTGCCAACTTATGATTGATTCCGAATTCCTTTTAGTAAGGTTTGATTGATTTTTATTGATTTTCCTTAAGTAAAACCCTTTCCTCTCTTTTCCTGACTTGGTTCATTCGAACAAAGCCTGCAATTTCGATTTTACTGGCTGTTTGATTGATTCCCTTTCCTTATTCTCACAAACCGTGTTACTATCAAATTCCTTCTTTAAATAGACCCCTGTGTATTTGCCCTTATTGTACTACTTTGGAAATTTTTTTGAGCAAACTCTTTCCTTATTTAATTTTGCCCGTTTGAAATCAGAATCCCTTAATTAAAGGGAATCCTTTTGTAATTGATTGCAAAACTATTCTCTTACCTTTTTCTTACTTGTTTGCTGCACTATAAAAGGGGACGACCCTTCTGCACTTTGACAACTTCCAACGGAATACCCTTTAAGACAACTTTGAGTTCAATACTCTAACATACATACATACTTTCAATTTCAATACTCTTACCCTTCACCCAACACTATACTCTCTTCTGAGACATGCTGATTGTTTGCTTGCAATTTGGTTTTCAAGACTACTGCTTTTACTTTCTTGTTTCCATGAAACTGGTATATTCTAATTTAAGTTTCAGCCTCATCCCAATGTGTTTATTTCACAGCTTATATCATCCTGTCTACTTTGTTGTCTGTGCTTAGTGTTAAATATGTGCGATGTTCTCTTTGCATCTGTTTTCTGCTGTAAATCCCCATACCCCTATTCCCCTCTATGTGTTTGAGTTAAGGTTCAGGCATGGCAGCATCCAAATTGTTGTTCATGTCTGTGCTTAATCCTTTAAAGGATCCTAACTCCCAAACAATGTGGCTAACAGGCTGGTTGGTGTGTGCCAGCACTTCCAATTGCTGGGTATGACCACCAGCCTGTCTTGACTTTCCCCCTAAACCCCTTTCTGCACTTACACTCACTCTTAGTTTCTATGTTCTGCCCCCCTCCTATGAGCCTTGCTTTGGGGAACTTGAGTTCCCTCTGAACTTGGTCATTTGAGGGCTGGCCCTTCCACACTGCACTATAATTCAATTCTGTAATGAATTTGGGTGTAAGTACTGCCCGGAGTTCAGGAGGCTCTTGGGAACTCTGACACACCCAGAAAATGAGAAAGGCTTTGGAAATTGGATCTTTGGAGTTGGTTTATTCATATTTCAGACCTGGAGTCTGAATCAGGCTCTCCTTGGTTGTACTCTAATTTCTGATGTAATTTTATTCTTCTTGATTCGTTCTGGTTTGTAATAATTTTGTAATAACTTATGGGGGTGTTAGTGAAAAGGGAAGGGTCACTCATGTATGCATAAGGGTAGATATCATGCTCTTAGGTATTTACTTCTGCAATCGTATCCTGCTTTCATTTATGCATTCTCGAAATTATGCCTATAGGTTTCTGCATTTTAGAAATCATGTCTATAAGTCCTGTCTTTCACACATAGATATCATATCAATAGTTCCTGCATTTCTACATCTCATATAGAGAACATGTCTATAGGATTCTGCATTTCTGCATCTCATATAGAGAACATGTCTATAGGATCCTGCATTTCTACATCTCATATAGAAAACCTGTCTATAGGATCTCTTAAATTCTGCATAAACATCTATCACTAGGCAAATAGTTTATAGGTTTAAATAACAAATTTCCTTCTAGATACCATGCCTATAGGACTCCTGCATTTCTATAAACGTTTTTTTTTCAAACCAACCACGCCTAGAAAGCATGCCTATAGGAGTAATCAGCTAAATCTGAATTGTCTACAAGTCTAAAATCAGTTGTAACGATACTCAATACCTGCAGAACTTATGTTTTTCTATAATCAGCAAGCCTTCTTTAAAATCAGTGTACTCCTGCATTATTAGATATCATGCCTATAGGTTTCACCTAGGCAAGCCACTAGGTAATTAATCAACTGCACCAATCTTTGATAATTACAACCAGCGGGCAGGCCTAATTCGAACTTCTTATCGGAAAATATGTGATAAATCAGCATGCCTTAACGCTTTAAGTTAATTCAGACCATAGCCAGTACGTGCAAGACATGCTAAACAATCTGTCTTTAAGAGAGGAGGCTTGTCTGAGCCTTTTTAACTGTTATGTGTTTCCCATATCTGCTTTATTTGTTTTGTTTGTCGCCTTAGAATTTTATCATTTTAAACTCTGAAAAGCCCAAATCTCCCTCCCCCTTTAGGACTAGTAGTCCCAAATGCCTCCGGAACTGATAGGATTGGGACGGGTAGTAGCATGCAATAGGAAAACGAGACCATTCCGCGCTTTAATACCTTAACGGGGTGGGAAAGGGTAGATATGGATATGATGACCACGCGATAACACCACGTGTATAAACGGTTACCGGGTATTGTGTGGGGTGATCCATATTATTTATAAACCTAGGACCCCCTTCCCTTTACTTGTTTAATCTTTCAGAATTTCCTTTTTTTTCAAAACAAGAAGCTGCTCAATTTTCAGCATCTTTAACTTTTTTTTTTACTTCAATTGCTTGCATCAATTACGTAAAACCAACCCTTTACTTGTTTATTTTTAGAACTTTAAAATTGCTTTCTTCCCAACTTTCAACTTCTTTAACTTCTTTTGCTTCAGTTGCTTGTAACCATTATGTGAAAACTATCTCGTATTTGAAATTCTTGCTTGTTCACTTGTCATTTACACTTAAAGTCACAATTGTAGCATGGTCCGGAACCACACTAGTGGATCTTGAGGGGTGCCTAACACCTTCCCCTCGAGATAATTTCAAGCCCTTACCCAATCTCTGGTTTTTCTAAATAAAATTTCTTTAGTGTCCTAATGCACTTAATCATTAGGTGGCGACTCTTCAATTGCAAACCCAATTCCCAAAAGGAAACGAGTTGTCCGCCCAAATGTCATAAACCCGATTTCGCGAGAAAAAGGGGGCATCGACAACATGGCGACTCTGCCGGGGATTCTTTAAGGCTTTTACCATTTCATGCTATTTGTGACTTTATGTTTCTTTACATGTCTTTACTTGTTTAAATTCCTTTAAGTATTTATTCTTTCTTCTACTACGAAACACTTGGCTCTTTGTTTCTTTTCTCAATGCTTTCCTTTATCGCTTTCCTTTAATACTGTTGTAAATTATGAGAAACTGTTGTAATTATTACTCTATGAACGTGCAAATACATGACAATTTGTTTAATTATTGTAACTGCATATTCAACATCATATTCCACTCGTGCCAAATAAAATACCATAGCAACGCTTATAATGAGTTGTTGCGCCCTTCCGATATTATCACCCCTAAATCCGACAAAGGCATATTTGCGGTAAAACCAGTCGATCAACGGTGTAGTCGACGGTTCCGTGCCTTTCCCTCTTCAGTTGTCCGCTCAAGGGTACCAGTCTAATACTCCATAGAAACCCTACTCTGTTTAATTGTGCATGCATCATTGTCAAACCTAGCCGAGTCAGTTATGTTGTCCGTATAATAACTCTTTAAGATAGCCTTATCCAAAGTCCACTGGGTTTCCTCGAAACCCAAACGGACACTACCACGTTCTGTGCATTCATTTGGAGAACTAAATGCATGTTATGCTAATTGTTGATATTAAATAGTCGAGTCTGGTGGGGGTAAGGGTCTAACACTTTTGTCTTGCAGAAATGAGGCACGAGGTCCCCAGATTCGGCATGGTCACCAACATTTACCCCAGATTGTTAAGATGGAATGAAGGAGGACATCTGGCCAGAGCTTACCTGCTGCTAGGATTGCGCGAGCTGGGAGAGCTGTTCGAGGGAGATAACACTGCCGAGTCTGGGAAGGTCCTTCTGGGACCAAATAGATAGGAGCTTTTCCTTTTTGCTTTGAGAAATGTAATAAGGCCTATGGCCACTAGTGACATTTTTATTTCCTGTTATTTAGTGTGGTTTTGGGATTCGTCTACCTTTTTATCAATAAAATGAGGCATTTAGCATTCCAAGTTCTCCAAATTTACTTGTCTCTAGGCCTACCTTGGGCACAACGAGGTCCCCAAAATTAGGACACGCTTTATATCTCCTGCACTACGTGTTTAAATATCGCAACATTTTTCCTTATGATCCTTACTAACTTATCACCTTTTTGTTTTACTTTTTGTTTATTCCCTCCCCCAAAGGTTAGTTCGTGAACTCTGGCAATATCAGCATACTTTACCAGATCCAGGGGCCCTCCACCTACTCCTCCTGCCAGTCCCGTCAGGCACAAAAGCAAAAGAAAAATGGAAGATTCAAACAACTCAGCTGAACGGGTAGAGGTCACTCGTGGTGCTATGGTCCCCAAGGAAAATGCCTCTCAGATAGAACAAAAACTACTTAAATTCCAAGAAGAGCTTGATCAAGTCCGGAATTTGGCAAGTCTGTCATTTTCCCTCACCACTCCAGAAGTTACCTTCCTAAATACTCAGAATCCCATACCTCCACAAAACATCCCAAAGCAGCCCGCTTCTCACCACCACTGCAATACTTGCCACACTCCCAACAACACTCCATTGCTCATCCCGGAACCGTTAAACTCCACAAATGATCACTACCACACCCGACACAACACCCCCATCTACGTAGAGACCATGCCACACTCCACCCAGCCCATCTCAAGCACACCCGAGTCCGATGATAAGGACTTGCTCATTAGAAATCTGGCCGAAAAGCTTAAGAAGTTGACCGCTAGAATTCAAGGCGTTGAAGGTAGTAAGGGAATTGAGGGGCTAAACTATGAAGACTTATGCATACAGCCCGATGTCGAACTGCCCGAGGGGTACACACCTCCCAAGTTCGAAATGTTTGATGGTACAGGGGATCCCAGGGTTCACTTGAGGACATACTGCGACAAGCTGGTCGGAGTAGGAAAAGATGAGAAGATCCGCATGAAGCTTTTCATGATGAGCCTGAAAGGAGATGCTCTGTCCTGGTACATTAGCCAAGACCCCAAGAAGTGGTCAAACTAGGTAAGTATGGCGTCTGACTTCGTGGACAGATTCAGGTTCAATATGGAAAATGCACCGGATGTGCTTTACATTCAGAATCTAAAGAAGAAACCCACAGAAACATTCCGCGAGTATGCCACTCGTTGGAGATCAGAGGCTGCAAAGGTTCGACCTGCTTTAGGGGAAGAACAGATGAATAGGTTTTTCGTCCGGGCTCAGGATCCGCAATACTATGAAAGACTGATGTTGATCGAAAACCATAAATTTTCTGACATCATCAAGCTAGGAGAAAGGATCGAGGAAGGTATCAAGAGTGGTATGGTTACAAACTTTGAAGCTTTGCAAGCCGCCAACAAGGCTCTACAGTCTGGTGGTGCGTCCAAGAAAAGGGACGTAGGTGCGGTAATGGTTGCACAGAGAACCAAATCACCTGTCAAATACCAAACTTACCCAATACCTCCACTTACATATCAGCCCACTCCAAATTTCCAAACACCCGTACCCTCCTACCAAACACCACCGCCTACCTATCAATCGCCTCCACCTCCTACATACCAACCTGCTTCACCCAGATATTCCTAACCCGCAACGTATACCAAGATTACAACACTCAACCATCCCACCATCAATCACCTCCTACTCGCCAAAACTTTCCTAGACCTCGACCAAATTTCGACCGCAGACCTTCCAAACAGTATACTGCCATTGCTGAACCAATCGACCAGCTGTATGAAAGGCTCAAAGCTGCTGGTTACGTCACCCCTATCCCTGGTATAACCCCTAAAACCCTTCCTAATGGGTCAACTCAAATAAAACCTGTGCATACCATTCTGGCATGAAGGGGCATACTATTGATGAATGCTGCTCTCTGAAGGACAAGATCCAGGCTTTGCTTGACAACAAGATCATCGTGGCAAAGGAGCCAACCCCGAATGTCCGCAATAATCCTCTACCAGACCACAAGGGTGGAGGTGTCCATATGATTGAAATAGAGGATGATTGGGATCCCAAGGGATCAATCGGTTTGATCACCGAAGGCGACGATCCAAAGAAACTAACAGTCACCCTTAACCCGATTGTAGTCCAGATTCAGCCTTCTGAAGATGCCGAGGTGAACATGTCCATACCACTTGAGTTTGAAACACCAGCCTCTGCAAAGACGCCATGAGCAATTGAGGTCGAGTTTGGGTCCCCAAAGGCGCTTGAGCCATTTGAAGTTGCTGTACTACTTTCCAAAGCAAGGGTGCCCATTCCGGTGGCAATGACAGCCGTAACGCCATTCCACACAGAAGCCATACCATGGGACTACACAGCCGAGGTAAGAAGGAAGGGGAAAGCCAAGTTCGGGGAAACGGTTGCGGCACAGTGTATGACAAGAACCGGCGGTGTTTATACTCCGGAACACTTGGCTGAGTCGAGTAAGCAGACCTCTGGTCGACAAGCCATCACTGAAACCGGGCTCGATGATCTCTGGAGAAAGATACAAGCAAAGGAATACTCAGTCATTGATCAGTTGAACAAAACACCGGCGCAAATATCTATCCTGGCCTTGCTACAAAGTTCCGATGCACACAAGAATGCCTTGTTAAGAGTGCTGAGTGAGGCATATGTACCAAGCAATATCACTGGAGGAGAAATGGCAAACATGGTGGGTCAGGTATTGGAAAGTCACAAGATCACTTTTCATGAAGATGAGCTACCACCAGAAGGGTTGGGTCACAACAAGGCATTGCACATCACCGTGCAGTGCGAAGATTATTTTATCACCAGAATCCTGATTGATGGAGGGTCCAGCCTCAACATTTGTCCATTGGTAACACTCAAAACATTGGGAAAAGGGCTGCATGAAATCGAGGATGGGGCCATCAACGTTAAAGCTTTTGACAGTTCCCAAAGGTCCACTATTGGGGAAATTAGCTTATGTCTGCAAATGGGGCCTACTTGGTTTGATGTTGATTTTCAAGTGATAGACGTGCCCGCATCTTACAACTTGCTTCTGGGGCGACCCTGGATTCATGCCGCTGGGGCCGTAGCGTCAACCCTACATCAGGCGGTGAAGTTTGAATGGAATCACCAAGAGGTGATTATTTACGGCGATGGTAGCAATCCCATATACAGTTGCCAGACCATCCTAGCGATCGGAGGAAGAAGGAAGATAGGTGGGGAGACCTATCATCACATCGAGCGAGTAAACGCCGTTGATAAGGACAAGTTGTGGGACAACAAAATTGAAAGCATATTGAACTGGAGCGGGTATGAACCTGGCAAGCGACTTGGCAAGAATCTCCAAGGAATCGCTAAGTCCATCAAGCTCAAGAAACACGGCACCACCTTCGGATTGGGATATGAGTATACCTGGAAGGAATTCAATGAATGGTCGCCACCCTGGCGCGGCCGTTACTATCCGTTGGAACAACCAATACCTCGCTTAGAGCAGACTTTCCAGCCAGTTATATACGGGTCAGAAGAAGAGGAAGCACTAGCAGCAATGAGGAACTTGTTCCTAGAAGATAATGACATGGATTGCTGTGTTATTTTTGAGGAGGAGGGGGAGGAAGGCCCTTCCATACAGGCTGTAAGCAGAGGAGCATGCCTCAACAACTGGACCGTTAGAACCACCAGAGCCCGGCGTGCCTCGGGGTAGCAAGGCTGAACAAGCACCATACACTATTTTATTTTTACTGTTTACTTTCCTTTTGCATTTTTGTTTTGGCAAGAAAGAGCTCCGATGTTTAAAACATTTATGGAATTTATCAAAGCAATTCGGTTTTCTTATAAATCTTACTCTTATTATTTTCTCTCATTACTTTACTTATACAACATTACTATTACTTATCTTGATGAACCGATGTCTGTGACTTGCAACGAGACAACGCAACAAACGGACATAGATTCAGAGGGAAATGATATACCAGAAGAAATTGTTAAAGAAGTTGAGAATTTTGAGAATAGACCTAAGTCCAACCTGGACGAGACCGAAATCATCAACCTGGGAGATGCACGAAATATCAAAGAAACACGAATCAGCGTTCATTTGTCACCATAAGAGAAGGAAAAATATACAGAGTTTTTAAGAGAGTATGAGGACATATTTGCATGGTCGTGCGACGACATGACTGGTCTGAGTACATCTATTGTCGCTCACAAATTGCCGACTGATCCAACCCGTCCGCCAGTAAAGCAGAAGCTCAAAAAGTTCAAGCCAGATATGAGTTTGAAAATCAAGAAAGAGGTCAGTAAGCAAGTCAAAGCTAAGGTTCTCAAGGTAGTAGAGTATTCGACATGGTTATCCAACATTGTGCCAGTACCGATGTAGGATGGGAAGGTCAGAGTCTGTGTCGACTACTGGGATCTCAACCGGGCCAGCCCAAAAGATAACTTCCCCTTGCCGAGTATACACATCTTGATTGACAACTGCGCCAAACATGAGCTGCAGTCATTTGTTGATTGTTTTGCTGGGTACCATCAGATATGGATGGATGAAGAGGATGCTGAGAAAACAGCTTTCATTAAGCCATGGGGGATGTATTGCTACAAGATGATGTCGTTTGGGTTAAAGAATGCAGGGGTCACCTACATGAGGGCCATGACCACCATTTTTCACGACATGATACACAAGGAGATCGAAGTGTATGTAGACACGTCATCATTAAGTCCAAGAAAGCCGCTGACCACATGGAAGATTTGAGAAAGTTTTTCAACAGATTGCGAAGGTACAACTTGAAATTGAACCTCGCAAAATGTGCATGCGGGGTTCCAGCTGGAAAATTGCTTGGGTTCATTGTGAGTCGCCGAGGGATAGAATTGGATCCATCAAAGGTCAAATCTATTCAAGAATTACCACCGCCAAAGAACAAGAAAGAAGTAATGAGTTTCATGGGGAGACTTAACTACATCAGCCGGTTCATAGCACAATCTACTGTCATATGTGAGCCAATCTTTAGGATACTGAAGAAGGACGCCGCTACCAAATGGACCGATGACTGCCAAAAGGCCTTCGACAAAATCAAGGAGTACTTTTCAACACCGCCAGTTTTGGTCCCGCCTGAGCCAGGTAGACCCCTAATACTCTACCTCGCGGCATTGGATGGAGCATTCGGATGTGTTCTGGGGCAACATGATGAAATAGGGAGGAAGGAGTAGGCCATCTATTATCTCAGTAAGAAGTTCACCCCATACGAGGCCCGGTATTCTCTGTTGGAACGCACCTGTTGTGCTCTGACTTGGGTAGCTCAAAAGTTGAGGCACTATTTCTGTGCTTATACTACGTATCTCATATCAAGGATGGATCCTTTGAAGTACATCTTCCAGAAGCCCATGCCCACTGGCAAGCTAGCCAAGTGGCAAATCCTGTTGAGTGAATTCGACATTGTCTACGTGACTCAGAAGGCAGTCAAGGGACAAGCACTAGCAGATCACCTTGCGGAAAATCCTGTGGACGGAAAATACGAACCCCTGAAGACGTATTTTCCTGATGAGGGGGTATTATTTGTAGGAGAAGACATTGCAGAATCCTATGATAGTTGGAGGATGTTTTTCGACGGAGCAGCAAATTTCAAAGGAGTTGGCATAGGAGCAGTCCTAGTATCAGAAACTGGCCAGCATTATCGGTATCCGCCAAGCTCAGGTTCCCCTGCACTAACAATATGGCCAAGTACGAAGCTTGCATCTTAGGGCTCAAGACGGCCATTGACATGAACGTCTAAGAGTTGCTAGTGATCGGAGATTCGGATTTGCTTATACATCAGGTCCAAGAAAAATGGGCAACCAAGAACTCCAAGATACTCCCATACCTGCACCATGTACAGGAGTTGAGAAAGAGGTTCACAAAGACAGAATTCCAGCATGTTCCCAGGGTCCAGAATGAGTTCGTCGATGCATTGGCTACCCTGGCCTCTATGATACAACATCCAGATAAGAATTTCATTGATCCTATTCCCGTGAAGATCTACAATCAGCCAGCTTACTGTGCTCATGTCGAAGGAGAAGCAGATGGAAAACCTTGGTTTCACGACATCAAGGAATATTTGGCAAAAGGAGAATAACCAGGGCTTGCAAATACCACTCAAAAGCGCACGCTTCGAAGATTGTCCAATAATTTCTTTCACAGTGGAGGAATCCTGTATAGGAGGACTCCGGATTTAGGTTTGCTAAGGTGTGTTGATGCAAAGGAAGCATCTAAACTGCTAGAGGAAATTCATGCCGGGACCTGTGGTCCACATATGAACGGTTTTGTCTTAGCCAAGAAGATACTACGGGCTGGTTACTTTTGGATGACTATGGAAACAGACTGCATCCAGTATGTCCGGAAATGCCATCATTGTTAGATACATGCAGACATGATAAAGGTGCCTCCAAATGAGCTTAATGCAACAAGCTCACCGTGGTCGTTCGCCGCTTGGGGAATGGATGTTATTGAACCAATCGAGCCTGCCGCTTCCAACGGGCACAGGTTTATCCTAGTAGCGATCGACTATTTCACCAAGTGGGTCGAAGAAGCATCTTACAGCGCAGTGACTAAGAAAGTCGTGGCAGACTTTGTCCGGGACCGTATCGTTTGTCGGTTCGGGATTCCAGAATCAATCATTACTGATAATGGTTCCAACCTCAACAGTGACTTGATGAAGACTATGTGTGAAACCTTCAAGATCAAACACAAGAATTCCACAACTTACAAGCCTCAGATGAATGGAGCCGTAGAAGCCGCCAACAAGAACATCAAGAAAATTCTAAGGAAGATGATAGAAAAGCATAAGCAGTGGCATGAGAAATTATCATTTGCTTTATTAGGGTACCACACCACAGTCCGCACATCAACCGGGGCAACTCCCTACATGCTGGTTTATGGTACAGAGGCGGTCATTCCCACCGAGGTAGAAATTCCTTCCTTGAGGATCATACAGGAAGCAGAACTCGACGATGCAGAATGGGTAAAGAGTCGCTACGAGCAGTTAGCTCTTTTAGATGGAAAAAGAATGAATGCAGTTTGCCACAGTCAGCTTTACCAGAACAGAATGTCCCGAGCCTTCAACAAAAGAGTCAAACCAAGACAGTTTACACCGGGGCAGCTGGTGTTAAAGAAGATTTTCCCGCATCAGGATGAGGCCAAAGGGAAGTTCTCTCCCAACTGGCAGGGTCCGTACATGGTTAATCAGGTTCTAACAGGAGGAGCCCTTATACTTGCAGAAATCGACGGAGAAGTTTGGCCAAAGCCGATCAATTCAGATGCAGTGAAGCGATACTATGTGTAACCATTTATGATTTCCTTTATGATGTAATTTGAACTACGTCTGACCTGATTCCCATTTGAGAGGGGATACGTAGGCAACCTTATGGGTTCGGTCATAATTCAATAAAATTTTCATTTCCCCCGCAAATGGAAACCGGGGCAAAATTTTGAGGAGGACCCTCAAAATCCGAAGTAACTTCAGCCGAGCATCGCAAGCCGCCGTCAGAAGCACCAGCCCAGTAAACTGGGGCAGAATTTTGAGGTGGACCCTCAAAATTCTATAGTAGGAGAGGTTGCAATGTCCTGAACCACGTCGCAGTCGTCGGTTCACCTAAAGAAAACTATTCTCAATTATATATTTATGTCGTATGTTTACTAACTCATGCATGTCTATTATCAAAATTGTTTTGTTTAGCAACGCTACCCCAAGGATATGCACAGTATCACCAAAACAAAGCCGAGCGGGTCAAGCAAATGTCAGCGGGGATACAAACTAACCTTTTTCTCTTTACAGAACTCATGATTTTTCTTTGGGTGCAGGTACCCGAGTCACAAACCATCGAATACATTTATACACTCATACGACTTTCAGAACCATCACTATCCGCACACAATATCCCCAGCAGCCACAGTATTGCAATCAACTATTCGCTAAGACATTTTACTGCTATTCGCCTTTTATTTCTCTGCATTGCATAAGGCTACCTTTCTGCCTTCCGAGACTAAGCTCTGTCTCATCTGCATCTCTCTGCATTGCATAAGTCTACCTTTCTGCCTTCCGAGGTTAAGCTCTACCTCCATCTGCATTTCTTTGCATTGCATAAGGCTACCTTTCTGCCTTCCGAGACTAAGCTCTGTCTCCATCTGCATTTCTCTGCATTGCATAAGGCTACCTTTCTGCCTTCCGAGACTAAGCTCTGTCTCCATCTGCATTTCTCTGCATTGCATAAGGCTACCTTTCTGCCTTTCGAGACTATGCTCTGTCTCCATCTGCATCTCTCTGCATTGCATAGGGCTACCTTTCTGCCTTCCGAAACTAAGCCCTATCTCCATCTGCATTTCTCTGCATTGCATAAGGCCACCATTCTGCCTTCCGAGGTTAAGCTCTATCTCCATCTGCATCGGTTGAAATATCGCCACTTCATTTAAATCCTGCATCGGCTGAAAGATCGCCATTTTACTTACATTTTTGCATGGCTGGAATATCACCACTTCATTTAAATCCTGCATCGGCTGAAAGATCGCCATTTTATTTACATTCTTGCACCGGCTGAAAGATCGCCATTTTATTTGCATTCTTGCACCGGCTGAAAGATCACCATTTTATTTACATTCTTGCACCGGCCAGGATCGTCCCTTGCCATTTTTAATTTCCCTACCCTAACCTAATCCCCCCATTTTGTTTAGTCCGCCGCCTTTGAGTACTCTCCTCTCTCAAAACACTCTCGAAGGTTCTCCAGAACGCTAGTCGTCTTCAGCCCTTTTTCCACCGTACTTTTGCCGGAATCCATGGCTTCTCAGGCCAGGGATGGTCTGTACTCACCCCCCTCCACCATTAAACCCTGGGTGTTCGATGTGTTGAGGTCTGACCTCGATGGTTCTCTTTCAGATCTTCTCAGAGCTATAGTTCTATGGCCTCTCCGGACGTTGCTCCGGCGCATTCATGCATTTCGAGCCTATTTCCGACCTCTCCGACTCAAGATCGGGCTTTCTTCCAAGCCTTTCTAATTTCTAGGGTTTCTCCGAAACCCTAAGCTATTCGAGGTTTTCTCTGTCTGTTTTCTTAGATCTATGCTATATCCATGTTTTATTGGATTTTTAATGTGTTTTCCCCAATCTTTTCTTTCAAAATTGTTTCTCTTCGATTTAGGGTTTCTGAAAGGATTTCAAAACGTCTTTCTGATTCTTCCTTTTCTTTTCTTTATGTGTGTTTGCCTATACTATGTTTTACCATGCATGTGTTGTTCTTCTGCTTTTCTTTCCACTATGCATGACTCTCCTATACTTTGTATTCTACTGTGCCTTTAAACTAGGCTCGCATGTCAATCTTTGTAATGTTTTTCTATCTGTTCTTTGCTATACTTTTCAGTATTCTTCTACTGTATGTGTTTCCTACTGAGTTCTTAAGTTTGTTTGCCTTTACTGAACTTCTGTTTGAGTTCTAAACATGCTTCCTTTACTGTTTCTTAAGTTTATATCACTTCTTCTCTCTTCTGAACTTGCTTGAGCTCCGAGCTTTCTCAAACATGTTCTTTATGTTTTCAAACCTGCTATCATATCTGTTTGTTTCTCATGAGTCTCTGAAAGAGACCTCCGAGCCTGCTTCAATGGCTTGTCTTCTCATCGTTGTATCAGATTCGAATTGAAACCCTAGGATCTGAGGGTTTTTGGCAAGTTTGATTTGGTGTTTGGACTTGGGTTCTACTTTGGAACCCTGAACTCCCAGACTCATTCTGAGTCTATAAATTGGACTGGAACCTCTTTGTTTATAACTCGGAACTTTTCTATGATAGGTTTTCTAATTAACATGACAACTCTTTCTTGTTTGACATACCTGTGTGCTTTATATATGAGAAATTCTTCCTTCAAAAAGGTTTTACCAACTTATGATTGATTCTGAATTCCTTTTAGTAAGGTTTGATTGATTGTTACTGATTTTCCTTAAGTAAAACCCTTTCCTCTCTTTTCCTGACTTGGTTCATTCGAACAAAGCCTGCAATTTTGATTTTACTGGCTGTTTGAATGATTCCCTTTCCTTATTCTCACAAACCGTGTTACTATCAAATTCTTTCTTTAAATAGACCCTTATGTATTTGCCCTTATTGTACTACTTTGGAAAATTTTTTGAGCAAACCGTTTCCTTATTTAATTTTGCCCATTTGAAATCAGAATCCCTTAATTAAAGGAAATCCTTTTTGTAATTGATTGCAAAACTATTCTCTTACCTTTTTCTTACTTGCTTGCTGCACTATAAAAGGGGACGACCCTTCTGCACTTTGAGAACTTCCAATGGAATACTCTTTAAGACAACTTTGAGTTCAATACTCTAACATACATACATACTTTCAATTTTAATACTCTTACACTTCACCCAACACTCTACTCTCTTTTGCGACCTGCTGATTGTTTGCTTGCAATTTGGTTTTCAAGGCTACTGTTTTACTTTCTTGTTTCCCTGAAACTGTTACGTTCTAATTTAAGTTTTAGCCTCATCCCAACGTGTTTACTTTTCAGTTTCCACATCCCTGTCTGTTTTACTACTTATGTTTAATGTTAATTAGCAAGTCAATTCCCTTGCATATGTTTCTACTATGAATCCTTACACCCCTGACTGCATTACTGCCGGTGTTTAATGTTAATCAGCAATGTCAATTTCATTGAACATGTTTCTATTTGTGGATCCCCATATCCTTATGCCCCTCTATGTGTTTGAGTTAAAGTTTGGGCATGGCAGCACCTAAATTGTTGTTCATGTCTGGGCTTGATCCTTTAAGAAATCCTAACTCCCAAACAATGTGGCTAACATGCTGGTTAGGGGTGTGCCAACACTCCTAATTGCTGGGTATTACCACCATCCTATCTTGGCTCTCCCAGAATCCCCTTTCTGCACTTACACTCACTCTTAGTTTCTAAGTTCTGCCCCCCTCCTATGAGCCTTGCTTTGGGGATCTTGAGTTCCCTCTGAACTTGGACATTTGAGGGCTGGCCCTTCCACACTGCACTTCAATTCAATTCTGCAATATGTTTGGGTGTAACCACTGCCCGGAGTTCATGAGGCTTTTGGGAACTCTGACACACCCAGAAAATGAGAAAGGCTTTAAAAATTGGATCTTTGGAGTTGGTTTATTTCATATTTCAGACCTGGAGTCTGAATCAGGCTCTCCTTGGTTGTACTCTAATTTCTGATGTAATTTTATTCTTCTTGATTCATTCTGGTTTGTAATAATTTTGTAATAGCTTATGGGGGTTTTAGTAAAAAGGGAAGGGTCACTCATGTATGCATGCGGGTAGACATCATGTTCTTAGGTATTTATTCCTCTAATCGCATCCTGCTTTTCACTTATGCATTTCATATAGAAATCCTGCCTATAGTTCCGCACTTCTCATATATAGAAATCATGCCTTCGGTTTTCTGCACTTATGCATATATAGATACCATGTCTTTAAGGTTTTGCACCGATATAGATACCATGTCTTTAAGGTTCTGAACTTCTGCATTTTAGAAATCATGTCTATAAGTTCTGTCTTTCATGCATAGATATCATATCAATAGTTCATGCATTTCTGCATCTCATATAGAGAACATGCCTATAGGATTCTGCATTTCTGCGTCTCATATAGAGAATCTGTCTATAGGATCTCTTAATTTCTGCATAAACATCTATCAAATAGTTTATAGGTTTAAATAACAAATTAC
The DNA here is from genome assembly GCF_001879085.1 of Nicotiana attenuata. Classification (NCBI taxonomy): domain Eukaryota; kingdom Viridiplantae; phylum Streptophyta; class Magnoliopsida; order Solanales; family Solanaceae; genus Nicotiana; species Nicotiana attenuata. The sequence goes on along the minus strand of NW_017674867.1, from coordinate 12,890 downwards.
CTTCTAGATACCATGCCTATAGGACTCCTGCATTTCTATAAACGTTTTTCAAACCAACCACGCTTAGAAAGCATGCCTATAGGAGTAACCAGCTGAATCTGAATCGTCTACAAGTCTAAAATTAGTGGTAACGATACTCAATATCTGCAGAGCTTATGTTTTCTATAATCAGCAAGCCTTCTTTAAAATCAGTGTACTCCTGCATTATTAGATATCATGCCTATAGGTTTCACCTAGGCAAGCCATTAGGTAATTAATTAACTACACCAGTCTTTAATAATTACAACCAGCGGGCAGGCCTAATTCGGACTTCTTATCTAAAAATATGTGATAAATCAGCCTGCCTTAACGCTTTAAGTTAATTCAGACCCTAATCTGTATCTGAAAGACATGCTAAAACTATATGTTTCTCTTTATTTTAAGGAGGTTTTGTTTGAGCCTTACCTGTTTATGTGCTTCCCCATACTTGTCATATATGTTTTGACCGTCGCCTTAGACTTTTATCCTTTTAAACCACTAAAAGCCAATTCTCCCTCCCTCTTTAGGACTAGTAGTCCCAAATGCCTCCGGGACAGATAGGATTGGGACGGGTAATAGCATGCAATAAGTAACGAGACCATTCCGCGCTTTATTACCTTAACGGGGTGGGAAAGGGTAGATATGGATATGATGACCACGCGATAACACCACGTGTATAAACGGTTACCGGGTGTTGTGTGGGGTGATCCATATTATTTATAAACCTAGGACCCCCCCCCTTTCCTTTACTTGTTTAATCTTTCAGAATTTCTTTTTTTTTAAAACATGAAACTGCTCAATTTTTAGCTTCTTTAACTTTTCTTTTACTTCAATTGCTTGCATCAATTACGGCAAAATCTTCCTTTTACTTGTTTATTTTCTGAACTTTAAAATTGCTTTCTTCCCAACTTTCAGCATTCTTTAAACTCCTTGTACTTCAGTTGTTTGCAAACATTATGTGAAAGCTATCTAGTATTTACAATGCTTGCTTGTTTACTTATTGTTTGTACTTAAAGTCACAATTGTTGCATGGCCGGGAACCACACTAGTGGATCTTGAGGGGTGCCTAACACCTTCCCCTCGAGATAATTTCAAGCCCTTACCCCAATCTCTGGTTTTTTGTAAAATCAAACTCATTCTTAGTGTCCTAATGCACTTAATCATTAGGTGGCGACTCTTCAATTGCAAACCCAATTTCCAATAGGAAACGAGTTGTCTGCCCAAATGTCATAAACCCGATTTCGCGAGAGAAAGGGGGCATCGACATCATGGCGACTCTGCTGGGGATTTCTTTAAGGCTTTTACCATTTCATGCTATTTGTGACTTTATGTTTCTTTACATGTCTTTACTTGTTTAAATGCCTTTAAGTATTTATTCTTTCTTCTACTACGAAACTAACTTGGCTCTTTGTTTCTTTTCTTAATGCTTTCCTTTATCGCTTTCCTTTAATACTGTTGTAAATTATGAGAAACTGTTGTAATTATTACTTTATGAACGTGCAAATACGTGACAACTTGTTTGATTATTGTAACTACATATTCAACATCATATTCCACTCGTGCCAAACAAAAGACCATAGCAACGCTTATAATGAGTGGTTGCGCCCTTCCGATATTATCACCCCCCTAAATCCGGCAAAGGCATATTTGCGGTAAAACCAGTCGATCAACGGTGTAGTCGACGGTTCCGTGCCTTTCCCTCTTGAGTTGTCCGCTCAAGGGTACCAGTCTAATACTCCATAGAAACCCTACTCTATTTAGTTGTGCATGCATCATTGTCAAACCTTTTCGAGTCAGTTATGTTGTCCGCATAATGACTCTTTAAGATAGCCTTATCCAAAGTCCACTGGGTTTCCTTGAAACCCAAACGGACACTACCACATTCTGTGCATTCATTTGGAGAACTAAATGCTTCTTATGATAATTGTTGATATTAAATAGTCGAGTTTGGTGGGGGTAAGGGTCTAACACTTTTGTCTTGTAGAAATGAGGCACGAGGTCCCCAGATTCGTCATGGTCACCAACATTCACCCTAGATTGTTAAGATGGTGGGAAGATCTTCATTCCAGTGATCAAGCTCTTTCCCGAAAATATCTAGGAAACCTACCTTCTTTCCTAGAAATTCAACCCGACAACAAAATCATAGAAGTTGCCACTCTATTTTGGGACTGTGATAGGTCGGTATTCCACTTCGGAGACATTGAGATGACACCTTTGCTTGAGGAGATAGGAGGACTGGCTGGAATACCGTGGGAAACTCCGGGTTTGTTGATGCCGGAAAACCGCAAAGGTAGAGGTTTTCTCAAAATGATGGGTCTAAAGAAGAATCCTGACTTGACATGTTTGAAGGAGTCGTACATTCCCTTTGACTATCTGTACAAAAGGTACGGTCACAGCAAATCTTACCGTACTTATCCTGACGAGTTCGCCCTTACATCATTGGGGTATATCCATCGAAGGGTCTTTGTCTTCATGTTCTTTTTCTTAGGGATGATAATGTTTCCAATGAAGAAAGCAAGAATCCATACCAGGCTAGCTATGGTCACCAAAACTCTAATGGAAGGAATTGACGGACAACCATTCAGTCTCGTGCCAATGATCATTGCGGAAATATACCGAGCCCTAGAAAGGTGTCAACAAGGAGCCAAACATTTCAAGGGTTGCAATCTTCTACTTCAACTTTGGCTCATGGAACATCTCCAAAAGGGTGAATACCGACAGGAAGTCCATCGTAGAGACTGGGACGATCATATCGCCTTTCATCACCCGAAGCAAATGAATTACATGCCCAACATGTTCGCCCAATCGGGGAATTCTAGAGAATGGGTCGAACTCTTTGATAATCTGACTGAGGACCGAGTGCAATGGATATTCGAGTGGTTCCCTACTGAAGAATTCATCGTTCGATCTAGGGATGCGCCATCTCTGATATTGATCGGTTTGAGGGGGACCTACCCTTATGTCCCTCTTCGAGTTATGAGACAGGCTGGTAGGAAGCAGGTTATACCAAGGGTCGACAAGATGAGTCACTTCCGGGCTGACTTCCAGAATGACGATAGTCTGCACAGGTGCAAGGCTCAGCATACGTGGCACTGCAAAATTGTCTTGGGAAAAGACATCATTGAACTAGACAGATACCACGCTGGTTGTACCCCACATTATTCAGGCTGGCTGGAGGACAATCACAACGGTTTGGGTCAACCTGGGTTTGTTCGAGGTCACAGGATCATCGATGAAAAGGCTGAGGCACAAGTCAAGTACAACCAACCGCGCAAAAGGATTCGGGAATGTGAAAATGAGCACCGTGAAATACAAGAAGCCAATCAAAAAATAATTGAAGAATGGAAGGATATGGCTGTCAGCGCCAACAAACGACTGATCTGTTTGGAGCGGGGTATAGTGGAGCTGGAAAAGAAGTTTCTGAAAAGGGTCGAAGACTGCCGAATTGCTGAAGGGAATAAAGGAGGACATCTGTCTAGAGCTTACCTGCTGCTAGGATTGCGCGAGCTGGGGGAGCTGTTCGAGGGAGCTAACACTGCCGAGTCTGGGGAAGGTTTTTCTGGGACCAAATAGATAGGAGCTTTTCCTTTTTGCTTTGAGAAATGTAATAAGGCCTATGGCCACTAGCGACATTTTTATTTCCTGTTTTTAGTGTCGTTTTGGGTTTCGTCTACCTTCTTATCAATAAAATGAGGCATTTAGCATTCCAAGTTCTCCAAATTTACTTGTCGCTAGGCCTACCTCGGGCACAACGAGGTCCCCAAAATTAGGACACGCTTTATATCTCATGCACTACGTGTTTAAATATCGCAACATTTTTCCTTATGATCCTTACTAACTTATCACCTTTTTGTTTTACTTTTTGTTTATTCCCCTCCCCAAAGGTTAGTTCGTGAACTCTGGCAACATCAGCATACTTTACCAGATCCAGGGGCCCTCCACCTACTCCTCCTCCCAGTCCCGTCAGGCACAAAAGCAAAAGAAAAATGGAAGATTCAAACAACTCAGCTGAACGGGTAGAGGTCACTCGTGGTGCTATGGTCCCCAAGGAAAATGCCTCTCAGATAGAACAAAAACTACTGAAATTCCAAGAAGAGCTTGATCAAGTCCGGAATTTGGCAAGTCTATAATTTTTCCTTACCGCTCCAGAAGTTACTCAGAATCCCATACCTCCACAAAACATCCCAAACCATCCCGCTCCTCACCACCACTGCAATACTTGCCACACTCCCAACAACACTCCGCTGCTCATCCCAGAACCATTGAACTCCACAAATGACCACTGCCACAACCAACACAACACCCCCATCTATGTGGAGACTGTGCCGCACCCTACTCAACCCATCTCAAGCNGTTAAATTGATTTTTTTTATGGGTTTCAATCCTTTAGCGTATATTGATGGTTATTAACTTATTTTGGTTAGATTCGGGGCATTTGGAGGCCGAATCGAGAGGCAAGGGCATCGCGGGCTAGAGTTTGGCTTGGTTTGAGGTAAGTAACGCTTCCAAACTTGGTTCTAAGGGTTCGAAACCACGAACTACGTGTTCTATGATTACTATTGAGGTGACGCAAATGCCAAGTGACGGGCTTGTGGGCGTGCACTGTGAGAATTGCGGCCTGGATCATTCCATGGCACCGCTTAGTGACTCTTTCTTGCTGATATCTGTGTTGTAATTATGTGATTAAGTTAATGAGCTGCAAATCATGGTAATTATCATGTTAAGGCTTCACGCTAATATTGTTGAGACCCGAGAGGTCGTTTCTTGCTGTCATATCATTTGCTACATTGATATTCTGTACTCAGTCCTGTTCATGCATATTATATCATGTCCTAGTCTCGATTATTGTTATTTGACACATCATATCATTGTTCGGGCTAGTATCATGACATTTTGAGCCCGTGTGTGTGAGATTGGAGAGTGATGACTGATTGAGGCCGAGAGCCTGATATTGAGTGACATTATGGGATCGGGCTGCACGTCGCAGCGAGATATTGAACATGCCTTCGTTGGCTTTGTTATAGCGCTTGGGCTAAAGAGAGAAGCCCCTCCGGAGTCTTTACACCCCCAGTGAGCGCCTTTTGATGATATTGAGGGATGGATCTTCCTCGGACATGGATCTTGTCTGAAGTATTTGTATTTGGAGATGGATCTTCTCCATAGGCTGGAATGGCCTTCCTCGGTACAGGACGACTGTTGTCAGTGATGTGTATATATTCCGGGATGGATCTTCGCTAGGCCTTGTGAGCCATATACAGTCCGAGTGGTTATGAGTCTGTTATTGATATTATCTGGAGATGGATCTTCTCCGTAGGATGGAATGGCCTTCCTCAGTACTGAGCGATTGCTATCAGAGATGTATATATTCCGGGATGGATCTTCCCTGGGCCTTGTGAGCCATATACAGTACTGGGTGGACGAGCATTTGAGGTTGTGGGCACATGAGGCACTCAGCATGGTGCATTTCCATATAACATGTGCATTGACATGTAGATGTAGCAGAGTTACACTCATTTACCTCGTTCATACCTGCTCTGTTTTACTGTTCGAGCTGTTTATTTAACTGAAAGCATGCCTACGTTTCTGTACATTATTCTGTTATCCTTGAGGAGGTTGAGTTTGTCACTACCTATCAGTCTAAAGGTTGGACTTGTTACTTACTGAGTTGGTGTACTCACGTTACCCCCTGCACCTCGTGTGCAGATTTAGGCATTTTGGATCTAGTGGCGGATGTTTGATTGAGGCTTCTAACTTAGAAGATTATTGAGGTACCTGCACGGCGTTCGCAGGCCTTGGCTCTCCACCTTACTTTCCAGTTGTATTTCAGTTGTTCCCTTAGGCATTATATGAGACTATGTACTTTTCCTTAGACGCTCATGCACTCAGTGACACCCCGGTTTCGGGCTGGATTGTATTTATTCTTGGAATTTCTTATGTTTCAAATAGTTCTTTAACTGTTAAAAGCTTCAGTAAATGTTTTCAAACTTATCATTATCGGGTTGATCGTTGAGTTGAGGCTGGCCTAGTTTCACGATAGGCGCCATCACGATCGGGTTAGTTTTAGGGTCGTGACAAGTTGGTATCAGAGCCTAGGTTACATAGTTCTCACGAGTCATGAGCAGGTTTAGTAGAGTCTCGCGGATCGGTACGGAACATCTGTACTTATTTTCGAGAGGCTGCAGAACCTTTAGGAAATAAACTTGACATTCTTGAATTCCTATCGTGTGACATTGATTCAGCGTGAAGCTTAACTCCTTGAATTCCTTCCACGCATTTGTGTGCACGCATGAGCGCTCGGTATCAGCTGTGTATCGACGGCTTGTGATTCCCTGATCGAAGGGCGAGATGTGATTTCTGTGTGTTGATGTTGGGTCAGTCTGGAGGACTTGAGGCCGGATATTTCCCTATAGCTTGAGCGCTGAGGCGTTGATTGTGTGGGCACGTACTTCTTGATTTGTATGTTCGGTAGTGTCCCTGTTAGTGGAAGTGATGACGGGATGGCTATGTGGTGAGTATGATGTGACTGCGAGATGTGTTCATATGAGTTGAATGTGACGAGAAGGGTCTGCTTAAGGATAGAAGGAACTATTAGGTGCTTAATTTCCATCTTGATTTGATGTATAGCCCCGAGTTATGAGTGTGTGAAGGATCTTTTCATATGGTCTAGTTGGGGAATGGAGTAGATTTCATGTTACGATATGAGTTCAGACTCAGGAAGATCTGGTGATTGCGTGATGTTTATGGCGGTGGAAGGGTATAGAGAGAAGTTAGTTTGAGGCGGATCAGGTGGGTTATCTCCCGCGGAGTGTTCTGAAGTGGTGTGAACCCTATGTTGTTTGTTGAAAGTCCTCTTTTACCAGTGAAATATATGTGTTGCAGTTTGAGTTTGAATCACGTACGGGAGTTGTCTTGACTGTCAGAGGGTGAATACGAGAATTGTAGATGATTTGAAACACTAGATAGGTTGTGTTGAATGAACTTATGAAGGATTTAGTTGAATCTCACTATGGTATTATGGCAGAAATAGAGTAGGGGCATTGTGAGTTTTTGGGGTGTTTTGGTCTATGGTTTTGAGCCAAGTGGGGAAGTCCGCTATTGATTAGTTGATTGCACGGTTATGTGTTGTATTGGTTTCAGTTTGAAGTATATTAGTGAATCAGTTGTGGCTTGCAGGGGTTGAGATCGAGGATAGCTCGAGTAAAGGAAAATTTGGATAAGGGTTGTGTTATGCTTTGAGTTCATATGAGATACGTCGGGTGAATTAGTTGTTATTGTAAGGGATGTACCGGGTATGTAGTAGGATATCACTCGGTTGCTTAGAAGGATGGGTTACTTCTTTAGGTGTTGCTGATGGGGCACAGGTCGTTCGATTCATTTGATTAGTGTAATTGAAACCTGAGTAGAGTGGATGACTCCCAAGAATGGTTTTAATGGATTCGGGACTTATATGTAATAATTGGAGATCTTCAGGGGGTGCATTTGACCAGAAACTGAGGTTTACATTGGAGAGTGTTAAGACTTGTGGAATTTCTATATCATTATGGATTCTACACATCAGTATCAGGAAGGTGAAGGTAATGGCTTTAGATTCGCAGGAAGTCTCTTCAGGGTAAATATTCCGAATGTGGTGCTTTTGGGAATATTTAAGAGAGTATTCAGCCGCTTAGGAGCCTTACACGATGTGGTTTCATGCTTGAGTCTCGTTTGGTGAGTCTGGATTGAGGATTGCGGTATTATGGCAAGGGGAAATATCAATTTGAAAGAAATTTAGAAGTAACTTGGATAAATAGGACAACTTCGTAGTAGGTCGGATCAGCATGGTAAGGGATATGATTAGTTCTTTGGGTGCTTATGAGATAATGAGTTTCTACAGGTGTATCGTGGCAATGCTCTTGGGTTTTTGGTGGCTTGCGTGGCTTGGTTGAGTTAGGAGTATTCAGTTCTGACGGTTTGGTTTTTGTGCAAATGGGATTCGGGGAATTCTTGATGGTTTCTACCACGATTAGAGATGTATAATTTCTACTGGCTTGAGGAGCATGTGATGTATAGCAATTTTCTTCTAGATTGGATAAAATGGAAAGTTCTTGGCTAGTGGAGTACGCAGTTGCTTGTGACTCGGAATGGATTATGAAGTTCTCATATTTGTCATAGGATGGCATGGCAATATGCGGTGTGTTGTGTAGGGTTGAGATGGGCATGTGAAAGGTCACGGTTCAGTTCTGAAATGAAGGTCATAAATTCTTAGGCAACACGGGCGGTTTCAGATGATTGGGCAAATGATATTACGAATCGTGCGGCTTGATGAGGGTAGACATTTCAGAAAGGGCAATGTATTTGAGATAAGGGTACTTCATTGGTATTGCAGCGCTCTCTTGTTGGGTAGACTGTTGATATTCAAGTTGCTTGGTGGCACAGAAGAGTTATAGGAGTGTCCCTCGTAGAATGATTGAGTATTAGAGGTGTGTTATATATTCGAGCGGGGGAGTTGGGATCAGATATAGTGATTCATACACTTTATGGATTTGGGGACTGGGAGTTCTCATAAACAGGTTATGTTGTGGTTGTGGACCGCGTATATCGGTCTTGTGTGGCGACTATCAGGGGTTTGGAGACCCGATTGGATCCTTTGTTGCTTAGTATGTTCGATTTTGATGTGATATTGGGTATGGACTGGTTGTCTCCATGTCGTGTTATTCTAGACTGTTGCGCTAAGACGACGACGTTGGCTATGCCGGGGATGCCACTGATTGAGTGGCGAGATTCGACGGATTATGTTCCCAGTAGGGTGATTTTTATTTTGAAGACCCAGCGGATGGTGGGAAGGGTTGTCTTTCTTATTTGGTCTTCGTGAGGGATATCATTGCAGAGACTCCTACCATTGATTTAGTTCCAGCGGTGAGGGATTTTTTTTCCGGATGTGTTTCCTGCTGCTGGGCATGTCGCCGACAGGATTGTTGATTTCGGTTTTAATTTGGTGGCCGGGCGCCGTATCGTATGGCACCGACGGAGTTAAAAAAGTTGAAGGAGCAGCTTCAGGAACTCCTTGATAAGGGGTTCATTGGTAGGTCAATATAGATATGCGTTCTGCATCGAGTCGGCCTTGTTGACTCTGAGTCGCTATTGTCGAGGGATGTGTTGATCCGATTGTTATTGAGCTTATTAGTGTTCTGGGGAGATCTATGAGTTACCTTTTCGTGTTGCGGGGCATTATGATTTGTTGGTTATAGGCACATATGGTGCGGTTCTATTTGGGTCTCATAGTGGAATTCGAGCGGGAAGAGTATTGAGTATTGCTCGGTGGATGGCGTAGCGGTTGTGTCCTTTCGGGTTTGTGTGGTGTTATGTCTTTTGCTTCGGCATCATTATGATGATTTGCTTTTGGTTCTAGACAGCAAATTGCGCGTGGTTGTTGATTTTGAGCATAGTGACTTGAGGTGTTTCATGTGGACCGGTGTTCGGATAAGGCCGCGCATTGTAGCAAGGTTATGTGGAGGTATGATCCTTCGGGTTAGATTCGTGTGTTCTGGTTCTACGATGTGTGATGGGTTCTCAGCATTGCATTGGGGTGGTACTGGTGAGCTTGCGGTACAACTCTCTCATTTGAGTCATCTTTCCATGATTTGAGTACATTCGAATTGTTGCTTATTGGTGCGCGGGTCGCACGAGTTGTGGATTTAGATCGTATCGATGTGTCATGTCACTAGAGTAGTCGTGTTGGATGAGATGAGGGCATTGGAATCTAGAATGGATACTATCGGATTCGATTTCAGCATGTTGGAAGGATAATATCGGGATTCGATTTAGAAATTTATTATGGTCCTTGCCGAAGGAGAGGGAGCTCCACAACCAGTTGATCTGAGGAATGGTTATGATTTTCTAGGTGTTTCATTCATCGTTGGCAGTACGAAAGTGTTGGAATGAGGCCTTATTTGATAAGAGGTTTATTATCGATATTCGGTTATTTTGAGCAGTTGCTGTGATTTGGGGTCTTCGCTATGAGTGTTCGAGTTGTATGGTATATCCTGTGGTTTCCATCTTGAGCTGTGGTTATGGCTTGCTACAGCGTGTTCAGATTTATTCGGTGTGCGGATCTGAGATTCGGATCTTATAGATAAATTTTGAAAGTGGAAATTTGGTTCTAATGTTTATGGACTAGGGTGGATTGTGAAATTTTAGTTACGTTGTGCTATTGGACCTATATGAGATAGGGTGACGTGGGATCACCCCCGGGTATGTGCATGGTAAGGTTAATAGCAATTTAATAGTTTTTGGAACAACTCTGGGCACGTTCGAGGACGAACGTATATTTAAGTGGGGGAAGATGTAACGATCCGGCCGGTCATTTTATGAATTTCAGCCCCGTTTTCCCTATTTCTGCTTCTTTATGTCTTGTTCAGCTGTATTATGTGGTATCAGGTTGGTTGGTTCGAGTTCGGAGTGGTTTTGTGCAGGAATGAGACACTTAGTCTCTTAAGTTGGCCATATAGTTGGAAGAAGTCAACCGTAAGTTGACTTGTGAGTAAACGATCTCGGAATTTGGTTTTTATGATTCGGATAGCTTCGTGAGGTGATTTGGGACTTAGGAGCGTGTTCGGAATATAATTTGGAGGTCCGTGGTAGATTTAGGCTTGAATTGGCGAAATTGGAATTTTGGCGCTTTCCGGTTGGTAGTGGAAATTTTGATATCGGGGTCGGAATGGAATTCCGAAAGTTGTAGTAGGTCCGTTGTGTCATTTGTGACGTGTGTGCAAAATTTCAGGTCATTTAGACGTGGTTTGATTGACTTTTTGATCGAATTCGGAATTCGGAAGTTTTTGGGAATTCATAGGCTTGAATTCGAGGGTAATTTGATGTTTTGACGTTGTTTTAGGTGTTCCGAGGGTTGGTACATGTTTGAATAGTGGTATGTGACTTGTTCGTACTTTTGGTTGAGGTCCCGGGGGCCTCGGGATGATCTTGGAAAGTTGTCGGAAACATTGGAGTTGAGTTTGAGCAGTTTCAGCTGCTGAGTTTCTGTCATAACCGCACCTGCGGATTGGGGACCGCAAGTGTGTGCCCGCAGAAGCGAAAAAGGGGTCGCAGATGCGGCCAAGGCTGTGAAGGACTGGAGCCGCAGATACGGAGAGTTGGGGGCACCTGCGATGGCGCAGGTGCGGGCCTTTTAGCTCAGGTGCGATTTTGGGCGGATAAGTGATATCCGCAGGTGCGCACCTGGGACCGCAGGTGCGGGGTTTCGATCGCAGAAGCGGTTTAGCTGGGGCAGAACATATAAATTTAGCCCTTCGCGATTTTTGAATGGTATTTCACCATTTTTCACACGGGTTTGAGCTTAGGAGAGCAAATTGAAGAGGGAATTCAAGAGGGTTTCGTTGAGGTAAGGTTTTTGGACCCTAAACTTGTTTCTATGTTGGTTTTTACGTGTTTAAGCTTGAAATCAATGGAAATTAGTAGCCAAATTGGGGGTTTAGGGCTTGGAAACTGGAGATCTTAATCTAGGGATTTGAGGGGTCATTTGTGGTTAGATTTTGGTATATTTGGTATGTATGAACTCGTGGGAGGATAAGGATTCTATTGATGTTATTTTTGTCGGATTCCGAGACGTGGGCCCGGGGGTTGGGTTGGTCAATTTCAGGATTTTCGAGTTAAATTGATAATTTTTGTATGGGTTTCACTCCTTTAGCGTATATTGATGGTTATTAACTGATTTTGGTTAGATTCGGGGCATTTGGAGGCCGAATCGAGAGGCAAGGGCATCGCGGGCTAAAGTTTGGCTTGGTTTGAGGTAAGTAACGCTTCCAAACTTGGTTCTAAGGGTTCGAAACCGCGAACTACGTGTTCTATGATTACTATTGAGGTGACACAAATGCCAAGTGACGGGCTTGTGGGCGTGCACTGTGAGAATTGCGGCCTGGATCATTCCATGGCACCGCTTAGTGACTCTTTCTTGCTGATATCTGTGTTGTAATTATGTGATTAAGTTAATGAGCTGCAAATCATGGTAATTATCATGTTAAGGCTTCACGCTAATACTGTTGAGACCCGAGAGGCCGTTTCTTGCTGTCATATCATTTGCTACATTGATATTCTGTACTCAGTCCTGTTCATGCATATTATATCATGTCCTAGTCTCGAATATTGTTATTTGACACATCATATCATTGTTCGGGCTAGTATCATGACATTTTGAGCCCGTGTGTGTGAGATTGGAGAGTGATGACTGATTGAGGCCGAAAGCCTGATATTGAGTGACATTATGGGATCGGGCTGCACGCCGCAGCGAGATATTGAACATGCCTTCGTTGGCTTTGTTATAGTGCTTGGGCTAAAGAGAGAAGCCCCTCCGGAGTCTTTACACCCCCAGTGAGCGCCTTTTGATGATATTGAGGGATGGATCTTCCCCGGACATGGATCTTGTCCGAAGTATTTGTATTTGGAGATGGATCTTCTCCATAGGCTGGAATGGCCTTCCTCGGTACTGGACGACTGTTGTCAGTGATGTGCATATATTCCGGGATGGATCTTCCCTAGGCCTTGTGAGCCATATACAGTCCGAGTGGTTATGAGTTTGTTATTGATATTATCTGGAGATGGATCTTCTCCGTAGGCTGGAATGGCCTTCCTCAGTACTGAGCGATTGCTATCAGAGATGTATATATTCTAGGATGGATCTTCCCTGGACCTTGTGAGCCATATACAGTACTGGGTGGACGAGCATTTGAGGTTGTGGGCACATGAGGCACTCAGCATGGTGCATTTCCATATAACATGTGCATTGACATGTAGATGTAGCAGAGTTACACTCCTTTACCTTGGTCATACCTGCTCTGTTTTACTGTTTTAGCTGTTTATTTAACTAAAAGCATGCCTACGTT